>NW_014013285.1:7095-31566 GCF_000611645.1 Monoraphidium neglectum | reverse complement strand
GGCGGGGGTGCTCTGGGCGCCAGCGCCGGCGAAAGCGCCGCGACCGAGGCGCTGCGGGACGATAGGGCAGAGCGTGCGGGCGGCGCCGTGGGCGGCGGCGGCGGCGGCGGGGGCGGCGCCGTGCTGGCTGAGGAGGTGCGGGCGGCGCAGAGCGGGCTGTCTTGGCGCGAGCGGGCGCTGCTGGCGCGGCGGAAGCCTCCCCCATGATTCTGGGCCCCACACATCTGGCGTTTGAGCGAAGTGTGCGGAAGTTTTTGCAGGCCTTGTTGCGTTTCTTGCTGTGGGTGCTGGCATGGCGCTACCATTGCAACTTTGGTCGCAATTCATGACTGCTTGCATAGTCTGGCGGGTCGTCCTGTTTTGCCATGTCATTAATCCAGAACACAAAAGCCTCATGCCTATCTGTAACCATTCATTTGTCGCTCCAGTCAGCCAACCACAAGCCCAGTGCGGGTCAAGACAGTAGGCCTTGTGCTCAAGAAGGGGCGGGCCCGTCCACGTCGCAGCAGCTGCCGATTATGGCTGCCCGCCCCTGCCCTTCCACACCCGCCAGCCACCACAGATGGTGATGCAGGGACAGCTGCGATGCGACCACCCATCCTCCAGTGGATCGGCAACCTCTCATTGTAGACACCTGGAGTGACCCCACGGCCACTGAGTTGGTGGCCTGGTAGCCTGCTTCCCTGTGTGTTTTGGGCTGCTTGTCGTGCGGCAGGGTGCCACAGCGTGAGTGTGCGTAAGCTTTGTATAGCGCTGCTCGCGTCAACAGACTGCTGCTGCGGGTGGTGCGGACTCAAAAGTGTCCAACCTTGCCTGTGACTTAAAACCACAGGCGTGATATGACGGTTGATGTGCATGAGAGACCGTCTGTTACTTTGCTGCATAGGCAGCTATCCGAGTACTTGGCTTGCTAGGACTCTACGTGCCGGCCTGTGCAGCAGGGCAAATTCCAGCCACATCCAACCACAGCGCCGCGCTAGAGCAGCTCTTCTGACAGGAAAAAAGTCCAGTCAGGCAGTCCAGCAGCCCGTGCGCTCTTGCAGCGCATTTTTTCAGGGCGTGCTTGGAAAGAAGCCACCCCAGGCCAGCAAGGGGTGCTGGCGAGTACGTCGGCTGTGCCAGTCAGGGGTCAAACGTTCAAAACGAAAGTCGGCCGCACGCCGTGCCGAGCTAAGCGCATGAGCGCGGATCACAGGCCGCTATAAACCCTGCAGGAATTGAGGGTTTGCCTCCAAAGCATGCATGAGTCCCTCCCAGTGGCACACCAGGCTCCCTGCTGCGCGCTTGTAGCTGTCCACAGCAGCGTTCAAATATGGGAGGAAGCTGCTCAAATGAGTACAGATCCGCGCACGAGCGCTGAATGCCACCCAGAATCTAACAGCAGAGGTCAGGGGACCCGTTGAGTGACACATATACAGTCGCGTAATGCTCATGGAAAGAGGGAGGCAAGATGCCAGCATCGATGTGGGCCACCCGTGCGTGTGTGCCTGCCTGGCGCTTTGCAGCGCAAGGCGCACGCATGGTGCGCCGCCCCAGCTGCCCGCCTGCCGCGGCTGCTAGTAGAACGGCGCCCGGCGGCCGCCGCCGCCGCCGCCCTGCACGGCGCGGTGATGCCGCTCGCCCAGCTGCGAGGCCGCGCCCTGCCGCCGCTGGCTGGCCCCCTGCTGCGCCGTTGGCACCGCCCGGCGCTGCTGCTATATAGGCTCTGCACACAGGTGCGGCGACACCTCCGCGTGGGGGTGGGCGCTGCAGCCAGTGACGCCCCGACTCTGCCGCTGGCCCTGCTGGGTCGGCTGCTGCGAGTGCGGCGGCCGCGCGTGCTGGGCGTGCAGCTGGTGGGGGAGGGGCTGGCGACCCCCATGCCTGATTGGCTGCTGCTGGTGCTGCTGGTGCTGCCTCAGCTGTCTCTGCTGCTGCTGCTGCTGCTGCTGCCGCTGCTGCTGCTGCTGCTGCTGCTGCTGCTGCTGCTGCTGCTGCTGCTGCTGCGGCTGCTGCTGCTCCTGCTGGTGGTGGTACTGGTGCCGCTGCCGCTGCTGCTGGTGCTGGTGCTCGTGCAGCTGCTGCTGGTGCTGGTGCTGCCGGCCATGGCTGTGCTGCTGCCACTGCTGCTGGTGGCTCACCGCCTGATGCGGCTGCCGAAGCTGCTTGTCCCGCTGCACCCTCGGGTGCACCCCCCAGGGCAGCTGCTGGTTGGGGGCGCGTGTGTCTTTTGCCGCCACGCGGGGCTGCGATGAAGGTGAGGGGAGCCGGCAGCGCACCATGGATCAGCAATTGGGTGGATGGCGTCAGGACACCAGCAGCTGCAGAGGTTCACTAGGGTTTAGGGTTGACCAGAATGGAAATCAGCCTCTGGGCGCCCTAGACTCGAGGAACCCTCCACTTGACTTGCGCAGTCGACAGGCACCGGCGGACGGTGCACCTTTTCGCCGCCCCACACCCCTGTGTCCCACCACCGGCCGCCACAAAAACCTGCACAGCGCCCCGCAGCCAGCGGGGGCGGCACGCGGCCGGCAGCGTATGCCGCGACCGATGCTGCATGCATGATCAAGCCCACCTTGCGCTTGATCGCGCCATACTCGAGCTCAACGCCCTCTTGCGTGGCGGAGCTAGTTGCCCAGACGGTGGGCCCGGCGCAAGAGACCGGCGCCTGCGGGGCGACAGGAGGGCAGGCGTAGCACAGTCAGCGAGTTGGAATGGATGCATCACATGCCGCTCAGCTTGGCACATGGTGAACCAGACATCAAGGCGTGCGTCGTCGCACCAGGTGTGGCTCTTGTTTGTCCTGGGGGATGACTTGCAGCCGGTACCTGGCAATATCGGTTGGCAGCAGAATTTGCGATGTGGGCGCGAGGGGGCATCTGAGAATATGATAAGGGTGGGACTCCCACCCATCAGATGGGGCGGAATGGACCAGCTAGCGTCGGCGAAAATGCGGCGGCGTGGGCAAGTGCACTTCCGTCGTGCGCAGCAGCTTCCCGTGCGACGTGCTCCACCAGCTACTCCCCATGCCGCTGCCCCTGCGGCATGGGGCTTGGTTGGGGCCGGCGATCGCGACAAGCCACGCCACGCGCACCTGGCGCCCTCTGCGGCGAACCTGGCCTCGACGCGAGGGGGCAGCCGGCCCTCCATGCCGCCGTGCGCGCTGCCTGCATGTGGGGGAGCGGGCCAAGCAGGTGCGGACGCATACGCAGTGTCGCTTGCAATAATCAAGCACGATCTGCAGAGGTATGCAGTGGGTTGAACGGAGGTGCAGAAGTGCATTGAAAGAGTTGGCGCCAAGCGCGCCACCAGATAGCGGCTCCTCACCTTCCTCTTGCTGTATGACGGGGCTGGGCGCGGCGGCGGTGATCTCTGGCAGCCGGGGCTCGGCCTGCGGCGCCGTGAGCCGAGCGCCCGCCGCGGTGTCCTGAGGGTGTGCCCAAGGGGTTGGTGCAGGGCAGGCGTGAGAACCCAGATGGCAATCACGCACGCTGCACAACAACCCCCCTGCAACCAGCAACCCCTGAAATTGAGTCAGCAGGCCCCGGCCTACCCGGCGGCGGGCCGCGCGTGTTGAGACGTCCCCGCCAAGCTCGACGCCCGTGTGAGCGGCGGAGCTAATGCTGAGGGCGCTGTTGTTCTTGGTGTCCTCCGACGAATCCTGCGCTCACCGCAGCCAGTCGCAGTGCACGGGGGGGGGACCGTTTTGAGTGCGCTTCACAAGCCGGCCTGATCGCTGAGCGCTCAGCGCTCCACGTTCATCACAAAGGTTTGTCACGCCGCGCCCCAGGCGCACTCGCCGCAGCGCTGCCACCCCAGGGAGTTGTGTGTTCCCGAGCCAGAAGTCAGGGGCCATCAAACGGGTCCAAATGCGGCTTCTGCTCGCGTGCCTGTCCCCTCTCATCCCATCTTTCGGACTGCACGGGCGCAAGCAGCGCATGCAAGCACCCTGGGACGGCCCACTCACTTGCTCTTCATCGTCCGGCGGCATGCCCTTGGTGGGCGAGCTGGGGCGGCTCGGGGAGCCATCATCATTGTAAAGGGGGTTGGAGTGGACGGCGTCCATCTGCACCCCGTTGAACACCTGTTGGTTGTACATTCAAAGAGGAGCGGGAAGGATTTTGTGAGGATCAGGGTGATGATGAGCATCAGGATTAGTATTTGCAATTGTTACAGCGTTCTAGAGAGGTCAAGGCGAGGGTGAGCACTTTCAAGGAGTTGCCAGGCAGGCGTGCTGCAGCAGCTTGGCGGAGCGCTGAAAACCTCAACATTTTTGCAACTGCGGGGGCGCGGCGCTCACTGAACGCGTTTCAGCATGGCTGGCGTGGGACGAGCCGCTAGGCGGCGACGGCCCTCTTACCAGGCAGGTGGTGTCTGACTCATTGTTTAGCCCCTGCTCCAGCCCCTTGGCGGTCTCCTGCTCGAGGGCCCACTCTAGGCCCATTGACACGATGACAGCCTGGGGAGCGGAGGTGGGTGGGGCGGTTGCGGCCGCGTCGCGGCGCGGCCAACAGCGGTCGGCCCCTGAGAGTGTCGCTGTAAGACAGCAAGGGCTGGGCCGTGCCACGCGAGCCACACGCAAGCAGCCTTCACTGAGCACGACAACAAGCCCGCTGGCACCACCAAAGCCCATCCTGTATCGGGGCGCACCATCAGCAAGGCCGTCACCCTCTAGGCATGCACACGCGCTGAGCTAGCCGCCCACCTCGTCAGTGGGTGTGATTTGGCTTGAATGGGATGCCAGGCTGGGGGTGCAGCAGCCCCACAGCTCATGGTAGCCGCCCCCGCCCAGCGGCCCAAGCACGGTCAGCCGCTGTGCTTGAGGTGTGTGCGGCAAGACAGGGTGTTGCAATGGCAGGTTGTGAGGAGGCAGGGGCCAATGTCACGCGGCAATGCCACCCAGAGGCGCTGGTCGCGGCGAGGCTGGTCAGGAGGTGCACGGCAAGGGGTCAGGCTGAAGAATTGGGGGGGGGGGTGCCCACTGGACAGCAGCGATATGCCAAAGCAGTGAGCTCTCAGAGGCGGCGCCTGAAACGCTGCGCGCGCCTCGACAAGAAGAGGTGTCGAGGTTTGTGGGTGGCCGAAGCTGCAGCAAGCCTGGCCATCGAGGCAGCCGTAAAAGGCTTGGCACCTGTGAGGGACAAGAGGAGGGGACAGGTGGCGGGATGGCCGGCAGCCTCTCAAATAAACAACCTCAGGAAATGTAAGCGCATGAGCCGGCGCGATGTAATCGGTGGGCCCAGGGTTGGCGAGTGCAACACAGCGATCGCTGATGAGGCGCGCGCGCGCGCGCCGCGGGGCTGCAGATGTTGAGGGTCGCATGCACGTACCGGGGGCTGCTGACAGAGCCATAGCTGTAGGTCTTGCCCAGCTGCATAGGTGTGCCCTTGGTGCTACCCAGGCCGCCTGCGTACGGGTTATGGGAAGTCAGTCAGGCAGGGTATAATCAGCAGGGCCGGGCCGCGTGCTGGGCAGCATGCGCGACACAAAGTGCGTCGCCAGCGTGCAAGCGTGGGGGCGTGCGATCAGCTGGCATCCGAGGGAGCGCCCATAATCCCAGCACAGTCAAGCGCTATCTGGTCTCTTCACATACGTGAGCCAATGCAGGGCATGGGCAGACAGAAAACCACGTTTGAGGTGACACGTGATTTGATCGGACCCACCATTGAAGGCCTCAGAAGACCAGCCAGCCGCCTCGCCCGCACCAGTGTCATCCCGCTGCTGCTCCTCCTGCACATCATGGTTCTGCATTGGACAGGCCGCTGCATCCAAAAGGAGTGCCTGCGGAGGTGCCAGTGTGGCGCCTTGACACGCGCTGGCGCCGCCCGGGCAGCTGCTTATTCCACCATGTGGCGTCGAGACAGCTCTCGCCGTGCACCTGCGATGTTGAGGAGCGCATGGGGGTGATAGAGCAGTCGTTCAGGCAGGCAGCAGCCTTGGACTGCGTGCAAGCAGCAAACAAGGGCCTCTGGGGGTGGCGCGCGGCTCCAACACCTGAACGCGGCGCAAGCAGCGGCCACTGCGTGTTGGGTCTATCGCACCTGGCCGCTGCTGTCAGCGCCTGTGCGCTGCACTGCTGCCTTGCAGTGTTACAGAGAGCCTCTGATACACCCAATCCCGCTCCTGCCACATAGTAGCAGCCGCGAAGAGCTCTAGCTGCCACTTTCCGGCCCCACAACATCCCTAGGACGGCCTGCAGGGGACCAATAGTGAATGTTTGAGTGCCGTTCCAATCTAAAGCACGCGCGACAGCCCTCACACAGCGCTCAAGCCACTTGCACCCTAAAACAGCTCGACTCCGACCCCCATCGTGCTGCCTCATACCTGGCTGCCTGCAAGAGCCACTTGCATGACATCCAGAGCCACATCCATTGCCATCGATGCCAGGTTCGGCTTTTCGCGATCGCAGCGTGGTGGGTGCAACTCCCCGAAAGCGAGTTGACTCGATAAGTACTCTGAATGAACATGCGTACGGTACAAGAGATCTTGTGAACTTAGAACATACGTGCATTGGATCCTGGGGCAAGTGGCATCAAGCTATTTGGTGCAGAAGCTGCGTGGCGCATGTGTCGAGGTGGCGGCTGCATGGAGTGAATCATCACATGTACAAGCTGCAGTATCATTTTCCGAGATGTGATGCACTGTATGTCTGCATTTTCTGATGGGTTTTACCAGTGGTCCCTCGTATGCATGCCCCATCGACAGCGCTCATGTCTGCTTGCCGCACACGCACGCTTTCGCAAATGCTGCCAGCTGGGGTGACTACTGCTGCGCACAAGGCCGCCACCGATGCGGATGAGGGCAAAACAGGAAGGCGTGATGATGAGAGGCTGCCCCAGCCGCAGCGCGTCACACCCTGCAGGCAGGACAGCTCCTGCATTGCCGGCACAACTGTTGCCGCCACAACTGCATTCTCAGCGGCAAAGAAACAGGGTGGGGAGTTTCAGGATGTGCGCGTGCGAGGGTGATGCGGCGAACCCAGTTTACCTTGTGGATTCAAAGTGTAATCAGGCAGGCAGAAAAAGGGCGGGTCATGGCTAGGCCTGGCTGGTGACCAACCAACAAAACAGACTGAAGGGTGGGCTGAAACAGGACGCCCATGCCGGCTGCGCCTCGTCCTTGCCGCCGCCGCCCGGCGCCGCGCAGCTACTCGAGGCGGCCCCTGCGCTGACCAATCGCCGCTGCCAAGTGTGAGAGCCATGGGCACAAAGGCTGCTACAGTAGCGCGCCCCGCTGCCCATGCCAGCTGTGAGGCCTGCCCGCGGTCCGCCGCCGCTGCTGATGCCGCCGCGGCTGTTGTTGCTGCTTTTTGCTGTTGCAGCTGCCGCTCGGCCAGGAAATCCTCCCTTGCATACTCATCGTCCTATCTCCTCGCTCAGTGCGTGCGCCCGGCTGCCAATGGCAACGTCAGGGAGCGGCTCGGAGGGTGCCGCCCACCAAGTGGTGGCAGGTACCCGCCGCGCTGGGCGCTGGGAGAGGGGACTGCTCGCCGCCACGTGCGCCTGCCCAATGCAGGCGGGAATGACCGACGGGACCTTGGAGTGACAGCCATCAACCTGCAAAGCGCTGCGCTGCGCGGGCATTGTGGGTGGCTTGCATCATCCCTGAGGCACCGCGGGCCTTGTCACAAAAAGAGCCAGCTGCTGATCATGTTGTGCACAGTGCAGGCAAGCATGCGCCGCCATTTCCTGATCCAGTTGAGGGAAGCAAAAGCCGCAGCAGCAGCATGAGCACCGGCCGTGCACCACCACGCCGCTGCGCGCAAACAGCGGCCATCAGAGCGCCTTGGCAGCCTCCCCCCTTGCAGGCGCCCGCACCGCCACCCAGCCCCAGCCCGCCAGTCTGCAGCGCTGCGCTGCTGAACTGGATGCTGCTGCATGGGCTCACCGCTCGAGACGGCCAGTGGGGGGTGGTGGGGTGGCAGGGCAGGCACATAGCTGGAAACGACGTCAAGCGGTGGTGGTGCCGCAGTAAACTGCACGGGGGTTACAACGATGCACATGTCCAGCAATATTGTGGTACATCGCCCTTGGCACCACCTCTTAACAAATCTCCTTCAAGCAAAACCTGTGTGATTCCGCCGCCACGCGGTCAGAAACTTTGGCCCTTCGGGCAGCTGCTCCTACCTGTGCCCAGTCCCTGCTGCTCCACCCACCAGCTTCGTCCTTGCCCACCCCCTCACCCAGCTTCTCTCCACCTGGCCTGCGGCCTGCGGGCCCTTGGTGCGCCCGGAGGCCGGGCCCCGGCTGCTGCTTGGCATTGTAAGGCACGGGGCGGCTCCTGACGGGGCGGCTTTAAAATTCTGACTGCCTGAGGCTGGCATGAGTAGTGATGATTGCGCGATGAGACGTGGTTGTCGCCTGGGCGGAGGCGTACGTCATTGCACACAGGCGATGAGTGTGTCCCACCCACATCGTGGCACTCCATGGGCTTGCGATTTTGTCGCTGGGCAGTTGAAGAGCGTGCAACTCCCCCGCAGCGTCGCATCACGGCTAAGCAATGCGCCGCGCTGTGCTGTGTGGCACGTCCAATGGTATCGAATGCAGCGAAGCCACCATTTGAGTCCGCAGCGTATTTTGAGGGCTCTGTATGGCCCCAGAACCACTAGCTGCACACCTGTATACACACGTGCGCACTGCCACAAAGGCGCGTTGTGAACTCTTGGGCCAGTGGGCGCGCCTTGGGCGCTCCGTGTTGTCCTCAACAGGCAGCGTCAATGCCACGCATGTATCATGCAACAAATTCAAATCAATAACAGCTTGTATGTCTCCATTGTGTAGGCAGTTGCGCCCTTGCGGCAGGGCTGCGGTCCGCAGTGCCGATTTCGTACTGCAGCACTCAACATGGCTCAAATATTCGTAAATTCTGGTATGTGGTGCCGTGATGTTGTTACGGTATGGTATGTCTCGTGTCTAGGTTCGCGTAATCCAAGACTGCAACACGATCACGCCCCAGCGCGACCTCAGGTGGGTTGATTGTTATCACAGCAATGGCATCAGGGCGTCGTTATTGTGAGGCTGGCTCGCAGCCGCCCTTGCGATTTGCGTGTTTTGGGCCAGTGCACTGCAGGCTCAGGTGGTGGTGCAGGTGCAGGTGCAGGCGCGACGCGCTAGCGGCGCGCACGGCAATTTTCTCATCAAGTCAGCCAACAGCTTGCACCCTGGTGGCTGGTGCGCAAGTCACGCGTTCCCCCTGAACCCAGCATGCCATCCCTCACGCTGCCGCCATATCCCGCTCGCAGCTTGTGGCCTTGGATCAGGATTGCTACATTGAGGGGCAGCCTTGTTGACGCAGCGCGTCCCAGCCAAGTAACCGGCACAGGTGGGCAACATTTTGTCTGCCAAGGTGCAGTTTCAGACATGGGAGCCCACAGAGTGACGGTGCAGGCACGTGAAAAGGGGGGGGGGTCAGTCCGCCTTTCGAAGGTATGATATCAAGCATGGTATAGGTTGGGGGACACATCCTCATGGCCACCTGAGCACCCGATGTGCATAATTGCCTTGGCCACATGTGTATCAGTTCCCAGGGGGGGGGCGTTATTGGTTCCATGTGCGCCACCCGCCCTGGGTCCGACATCCGAACGCCTAATCACTGGCTGTGCAGATGTCCGTGTGTACCAAACACACATGCGTTTGCTTGCCGCAGACACCCCACACGACGACGACAGACACACCCTCTGGCATTTGCTCATGTGCTCTCACGAAGGATGGATGGCCCCAACTTTGCCAACTTAGCGCAGCATATCCAGAACATGGCGCAGGCAGCGGAAGGGCTGGCCGCTGAGGCGCACAATCTGCCAAACTGGGAGCCTGCGGCGCAGAGCGAGGCGCTGGCGCAAGTGCAGGTGGCGCAGCAACAGCTGCAGCAGCAGCAAATGCAGCAGATGCAGCAGATGCAGCAGCAACAGACGCAGCAGCTGCAGCGGCACATAGAGGCAGTGGACCACAACTCGCTCGCGCGGCTCATGAACACCCGCTTACTTCGTGGTGACGACTATGTCACGTAGCTTCGCAACAGCGACGGGCAAGCGCCGCAGCAAGCCCCCCTGGAGCTCTGTGACGTGTACAAAACCCCCGAGGCCACCGTGGACATCATTCTGGCCCACTACGGCCTGCCCACACAGGGCACTGAACCGGAGCGGATCGGACGGCTGCTGGCCCATCTGGGCATCTTTGACGACGACTGAGTCGGACGAGGGCGGCAGTGGCAGGGAAGTGTCAACGGCTGCGACTGCGGCGGCCACTCGTCCAGCAGCACGTCGCAGCACGCGCGCCGTGCACGCTCTGGGCGCACGGAGCGGTGATGAGGTTTTTGGCTGGACGGGCCCGTCGGGCCGGTCATTTGCAAGCGGTGTAGGGATAGTCTCAGGGTGCTGGGGTGACCACCACTTCTGTTTCAGGCTAGTGGGTATGAATCATAACGGCGGCAAGCCTTGCGTCTATGGATTTTTCAAACCCTGCCCGCGTCCAGAATGAATCGGTTGGTTGACTTCACTCCAACCCTTCAATTGACCCTGCTTGTGCTGCACAAGAACAGTTGTAACATTTTCAGCAGCAGTTGATGTAGATCCGCCGATTTTGGCAGGAGGAGCACAGGGGGAGGGTGCGGTGTGCAACTATGGACCTGCTACCATACGCGACAAGAAGGGTGGGACTAATTGATCCAGCACATTAGTTGCCAGCAACAGCAGGGTGTTGCAAACACATCAAGTCAACCGCGAAACAAGATGATTCTTCTCCCCCCCTGTGTGTGCGTTCTCCAGAATTGGAAAGGATGTGAAAAGGATGGCATTGTATCGCCCTTGGGCCAGCATGACAGGGTGTGCCAGGCCGCACAGGTCATTGCAATGGAGCCAGCAGCCTGGTTGACAGACTGCCTGCAAGAGGCAGCGCCCCTCCCTCGGGACGATCGTGTGATTCCGATGCGCCAGCGCTGGGTCAGCAGGTGAGGCGATGTTAGTCATTGCCTGCGCAGAGGCGTGCACAACGGAGCGTAGGGGACCTGACTGTCCCTCCCAATTCACGGCAATCCACGGGCTTCCAGTTTCGCCGCCAGACGTTGTGAGAGCTATCGAATCCTCCGCGGCAGGCCCAACACACACCAAAATACATGCGTCGCATGTGTGTTGTATGGCACCTCCACACCGGCATCAAATGCAGCGGAGCCGCCATCGGACCCAAAAGGCTTTTTTTTCGGTGCTACACGACCCGAGGACACTAGCTGCGCAGATGTGTACACACAGGCACACTGCCGCGAGGGCGCCTTCCGACTGTCGGGCCAGCGCTCGCCTTAGCAACGTCCTCGCACGCGTGCTCCGCGCCGTCCTCGACAGGCAGCCTCGGAGCTAGAGTAACATCGTGCACTAGGCATAACAGCTTGTCTATCTGGATTGTACTGTAGGCAGCCCCTTTGCGGCAGCGCAGCAGTCTGCAGCGCCCGATTTCGGAAAGGCAGCACCTTAAATCGCTGAAACATCCGTATATTGCATCGTCAATCCGGGGATGGTACGCACATACCGTTTGTCGCGTCTCTACTGTAGATCCGCGCAAACCAAGGTTGCAAGGTGGTCCCCACGATCACGACCCAGTGCGACCTCAGGTGCGTGAATTCATCATTACGGTTTGCTTAGGGATAACCCGGCCCGGGTGTGAGGCCGGCTCGCCGCCACCAACGCGCTTTGCGTGTCGCGGCCCAGTGCAGGCGCAGTTGCAGCTGCAGGCGCAGGCGCAGGCGCAGGCGCAGGCGGAGGAGTGCGGCGCGCTACCGTAGGGGCGCGAATGGCAATACTCGAGTCAGTCACCAGCTTGTAGGCTGGTGGCTGGTGCGCAAGTCACGCTCTCCCTTTGAACCCTGCCGAGGTCAGCGCGCCCTCCCTCATCACGCTGCCGCCATCCCGCGCGCGGCTCGTGGCCGCCCGTGACAGGCTTCTTAACGCGGCGCGTCCCAGCCAAGTGATCGGCACAGGTGGGCCGTGCTTTGCGTCAGCTGACTTGAAGTTTTTAGACATGGGAGCCCACAGAATGACAGTGCCTGCATGCACGCGATCATGGGGTCGAGAGGTATTCAGTCCGCCTGCATGCGTGTGACACGTGGTTGAGGTTGGGGAACACTCCAATCCTCTTGGGCCCCTGAGCATCCGTTGTGCATCATCTGCCCTGCGGACATATCATTCCCCAGGACTGGGGCTGTTGTTTGCCCCATGTACATCCCTCACCAACCTTGCGTTTGACATGCACGCGACCCTGCTGGTTGCTGATGGTTATGTGGACGACCGTGTGTTTTGCTTGGACGCCGTGCATTGATTGCTGAGGGCACTCCGGCACTCCGCACGTCGGCACACAATCCCTGTATCTCCTCACTCGTGTGTCCTCAGGCAGGATGGAGGATCCGCATTTCGCCAACTTGGTGAGGCAGTTTCAGAATTTATCGCAGTCTATGGAAGCGCTAGCCGGCGAGGCCCAGAAGCTGCCAAATTGGCAGCCTGAGGCGCTGGTGCAAGTGCAGCAGGCGCAGCAGCAGCTGCAGCAGCAGCTGGGGCAGGTGCAGCAGCAGCTGGGGCAGCTGCAGCAGCAGGTCGAGGCAGCGGACCACAACTCGTTCTCGCGGCTCTGGAACTTCCACATCAACATTGACCAGGAGGTCATGTGGCTCCGCAACAGCAGCGGGCAAGCGCCGCAGCAGGCCCCCCTCCTGCTTTCTGACGTGCGGGAGGCCGCAGAGGACACTTTGGACACCCTGTTGGCCCACTACGGCCTGTACTCACAGGGCACTGTGTCGCAGCGGCGCCGCAGGCTGCTGGTCCACCTGGGCATCTTCACGTGAGTCCGCATCAGCTGGTCAGGAGGCAGGAAGTGGCAGAGAAGTGCCAACTGTAGCGTCTGCAGCGGCCACTTGTCCAGCGACACGCCGCAGCACGCGCGCAGCACAGGAGCTGGGCGCGAGGAGCGGCAGCAGTGAGGTTTGTGGCTGGTCAGGCCGATCATTCGGAGGCGGTGTGGGGATCGTTTCAGTGTGCTGGGGCGACCACCTGCAGGCTAGCTGGTGTGAGTTATCACGGCGGCAACCTCACCATTTTCAAATCCTGCCGGTCCAAATCCTGCCGGTGGCTGGAATCCGGTGACCTTCGTCACCCCTGCACCCCTCATTCAGTCGACCCTACTTGTGGTGCACGAGTGCAGTTGTAATCATTTCGAACCCCTTTCATGTGCAGATGCATTCAGGTCGACAGGCAAAAGCAGAGCAGGGGGAGGTTGCGCATCTATGGGCCTGCGAGCATGTATGTGGTACCAGGCGGCTGGTGGTCGGTGGTCAAAGCGCCGTGACAGCCGTGACCAGTCCGGGCGCCCGATGCCCAGGGGCGCTGGCTGGGCGCGACAGCGTGTTTGCCGGCTGGTCAGCAGGGCAATGCAAATACATTTAGTCAACAGCCAGGCGCGGTTGTTCATTTTGCCCCCAAGTGCGTTTCCACGCAGCCCTGGAAAGGATTGGGGAGGATGTGGTCTGGAAGGGCCTTACTGTAGGACCAGCCTGACGGGGCGTGCCAGGCGGTGTTGATGCGCAGTTGCCTACATCCGAATTTCACGGCTGGGTTGGTGGCGCTTCCAAAGCAGCACTCTTGCTTTGTCACCGGCAGCCCTGTTAGCTGTTTTTACCAATGGGAGCAGTGCAATCCAGCTACCGTAATCAAAAATGACCCCCCGCCTTGGCAGCAATGACTCATGGTGTGGGTGCAATCACAAGATGTGATCGCAGCCAATGCTCACGGCAGGACAAACATGATTCTGTCCAAATCCCAAGAGTATCCAGCAAATGAAGCCTGATCAGTCATCACCAAACTTCGTCGCCGGTTGGTCCACCAGTCTCCTCGCCCGCGCAACCCCCGCAGGGGCAGCCGTTGCGCGTCGCCAGTCGTGCGAGCTCTCTTCCTTGTGGCCCCCGTTGCCGCCGGTTGCTGTGTAAACATCTTCGTCTGACGCCCGCCCAGCCGGAGCACCTGAGCACCCTGCCACCTTGCAGGGCCCGGCCAGGCCGGCCGCCCACATGCAGCACACGCGGCCACAGCCGTCGCACTCGCATCGGCCCCTTCCCCCGCAGCAGCGACTGCCTCTGCGGGTAGCGGCTTGGTGGCCGCGGCCGCCGGCGCTTGTGCCGCCCAGACCCTCAAAGCGCCGCAATGCAAATACAGGATGTTGTGCTCCCCCCACCACAAGCACCCACAAGCCGTGGCGTGGTGACGCGAGGCTGGCTCCCTGTTTGCCGCTGATCCACATTCGCGTGCTGCGAACCGCGGGAGGGTCCCCTGTTTGCCCCCAATCTGCTACTGATGTGCATTCAGTTGTGGAACATCAGCCTGTGGGCCCGCGGCCACCGCCCTACAAGCTCCACTGGCACCACAGACCAGTGAAGAGCCTCATCAGTCACCGGCAGTTGGGTGTTTGATTACTCTGCCGGTCCAGCAAGGAATGCAGAGGGATTGGGATGGCGCCTACCATGCCGTGCGCGCGTCGCACTGCATGCGCCCGATACATGGGCAATGGCAGAGCCAGCAACCGCCAACTCTGTACTGCGACGACAGACAGGACAAAGTCCAATGCACGGGAAGGCATGGTGCATGTTCCTCCCGTGGTTTTCTTTTGTGATGTGTTGATGAAAGTTGTTGCGCTTTGCTCAGCACGGCCAATCCAGGGCGGGGCCCCAGCAAAAAGAATTGGGAACCACAGGAGCCTTCCGGCGCCTTCACCACAGTTGCTGTTGTTCATCACTGGCCCGCGGACAACACAAGGTGCACCTCAGGACATTGTGTGGTGGTGTGTGTACCACGCGGGCGGCGGTGTGGACGCGCGATGCGATGGACTGTGAGCACGGCGTTTGCAGCCGGTCAACAAAGCTGCTGTGAGCATTTTGCAGCTGGGCGGCAGGCTCGAGGTGGGGAGGGTGCTGCTGACGAGTACCGAAACGCCAAACTGAGGAGGATGACTGAATACAGCGAGCTTTCGGCTGCGCGGGTGCCGTCGTGCACGGATATTTGCAGGCGAGAGAGCCCCGAAGCTTCACATCATCTCTGAAGGGCCAGAAAACGCTGCATCTGCAAGGCCAGCCTCGCAGGCCGGCCACACGCCGCCGCGCGACGCCATCATCGGCGGCGCTGCCTCGAGCCCACCGGGCAGCCGCCCTCGGGCTCGGCCGGTCCCTGGTGGCAGGACCGCCGCGAGCGCCGCCGCCGCGAAACCGCGGCCTAGTCCGACGGGCCACTGGTGGTGCTGCCGCTGCGGCCTCTGCTGGGGCCTGTTGGGCTGCGGCTGGCTGCGGTCGGGGCCGTAAGCGGTAGGGTAATGCTGCGGCCTCTGCGGCACCCCGCAAACCCGCTGCCCCTGCTCGGCGGGGGCCCGACAGTCGGATGCCCGCACCGAGTGCTGGAATTGCTGCTGCTGCCGCTGCTGCTGCTGCTGCCGCTGCTGCTGCTGCTGCTGCTGCTGCTGCTGCTGCTGCAGCTGCTGCAGCTGCTGCTGCTGCTGCTGCTTGTACTGCGCCATCTTCTCCCGCTGGTACTCCTTGAAGCCCGGCCTCTTGGAGCGCTGTATCGGCACGCGCCCGCAGCGGCCGCCTGCTGCTTGCCGGAGGCTATGGTGGTATCGCGTGTGTGGACGGGTGGGTGGAGGAGAGGTTGGGTGAGGTGGGGGAATTTGAGTATTGGTGCCTTACAGCGTTGGCCTATCCTGCAATGTGGCCAGGAACCTGACTCGCATGTATGCCTCCAGACCGCACACGCGCTGTCCGCCCCAGTCCATGTTCAACCGTGCGGACGCGTGAGCTCATCTCATGACTGCACCCCACAACAAAGGCCAGCCTGACTGACCCCCCAGCCACCCCTCACTTGCAGGCTCCGCGAAGACTCCGTGGCAGCCGGTACTGTCGGCGGTGCCAGCCCCCGTCCTGGATGCCTCAACATGCAGCGCAGCTCCGGCCGCGGGTATGGCCTGGGGGCGTGGAAGGATGACGGCACCGGCAGCACACGTCATGGTCAGTTTGGGGGCATGCATCTCAATTATGATTCGTGCTGGTAGGATAAGCACTCCTCATACCAGCCGTGCTCCTCCCACTCCCCCCTCGTCAACTGACATCAAACAGGATGACAAACAGGAACGAGGTCAGGCAGTGTGTACTACCTAGCAATCACGCACACCGTCAACAGCACAAATACACTAGAATCCGCCCTTCGCTCTCTGTCGAAGCCGCAACACAGGTGCAGCACGAGCACGCGCCCACCTCAACGCTCCCCTCGTCGGCGGCCGCGGCGTTGTCGTCGCTGCAAGCCGCGCTGAGCACCGTCACCCCCGCGCCGGCGGCGGCGTCACCCGCGACCACCACCTGCGGTGTTTGGCGGTGGCACGGGATGATGCGACCGGGCCGTTTGCGTTTTGGCTTCGCCGGGTGACATTGGCGCGTCACCCATTGCAATGGATGCCAGCCGATTGGCGAGCGCCCCGCGCCGCGGCGCGTGCGACCAGGCGGTGGTGGCGCGGCAAAAAGGGCTGCCCTTGGGAATATTCTGGGGGCTCGCACTGGACGGCCAGGCGCGCTCATGTACAGCCCCCCACAGGATCCGCACCTGCCCCGTCCCACGAAACCACGCACCTGGCTGGTAGGGATGTCGGCAGCAAGCTCGACGCTGGCGATTTGCTCAGCGGAGCTGATCTCTAGAGGGGTGGGGCGTGTGGGGCTGGCCGGGCGCACCTATCAAAGAAATCATGTGTGTGTGTGTGTGTGTGTGTGTGTGTGTGTGTGTGTGTGTGCGTGCGTGCGCATGCGTGCGTGCGTGCGTGCGTGTGTGTGTGTGTGTGTGTGTGTGTGTGTGTGTGTAGGCCGGCAGGGGTTGGAGTTGGTGGGTGCAGTCGCTTGGGCAAGTGAGCTTGCCGCTCGGCCTGCCCCCATGGATTGTGGCGAGAAGAGGCATGCATAGGCGCACTGAAGGGGGGGGGTGTCAAGCATGTTTACCTGCAAGCAGGAACAGGCCGCCTGCCAGCCCCTGGCTGCTGTCAGTTGACATCACCACGGGGCCCCGCTCTACATACTTGATCCTGCACGGTCCGCGCCCGGCCCTTGCCCATCACAAATGTTGTGCTTGCTTGCTTGCTTGTGAAGCGCAAGCAAGCGAGAATCACACCTCGCCGTTCTTGAGCATGCCATTGGTGGGCGAGCTAGGCCTGCTGCAGTCATCCTGGCTGCCCACAGCAGAGGTCTCCTTAGTATCAGGGGCCTCCAACTCATGCTCCAGAATCTTCAAGGGCGTGGAATGCAAAGAAGGTCGATGCGTGCGGGGGCGCGGTGAAGGAAGCAAATGGGCAGAGATGGACGTTGGGAAGCTGATCGGGCGGGATGCGCGCTGAATTGTGGATATCGCAATGATGGGCTGACGGTTGCTGCGGATGACCTGGTCGGTTGTAGCCAGGCGGCCTCTCGGACGCTGCGCAGACTGGGCTGATGTGAGTGGGACAAAGCCACCAGTGGCTGCATCCGCATCTGCCATGTCCATCCTTCTGGCGCACGATCATGTGGCAAGCCTTGCGTGCCCGCACAACTGAGCACGTCCCAAACCTCCCGATTCCCGCCTCACGTCGGGAGTACAGCGCCTTGGGGGGTCCGGAGGGATACAATGCTCGGCGGGGTGCCCATTGACGATGCTTGGGGTGATCATAGCCCGTCGATCCCTCCAAGAAGGGTCCGGCATCCCCAAGGGAGAGGCCCAGGAGGCGGCCGCAGCAATCGGCTGGAAGGCCAACTCCTGCAGGGGTGAGAGGCGGCGGCAAATAGCACTCAGCTAGAACACGGAAGATACAGGGTCAGCTGCAGGCCAGCCGGCTATCAGAGGTAGTTCTGAGTCCATGCAGGGCGGGCGCGGCTGGCAGGGCCATCGCAGCCGCGTGCGTGCATCTCACACTTCAGCCGTGGGTGCCCTCTCCGGGCACCGGACTGCTCTGCCTCAGCCCCAGGCACACCTTGTCGGCCAGGAGGTCCCTGGAGCGTGCTGCTTGGGGCCAACCACACAGCTCCGCAACGCCGCGACAGCGGTGACCGAAGGGCTGGTCGAGCGCGGCAAGCGCGGCAGCCCTGCAGAAGGGCAGCGCGTTTTTGGGATAACCCTCTGGAGCCAAGCCGCCGATCCCCCACACCTTTGTCGCAACGCTGCGCAGCAATTTTGAAAGGGGGAGGAGGTGCTTGGCGTTTTCAAGCGGGTGGCGGGATATGGCAGCTCGCGAAAAACGCGTGCACGCGGGCGCCAGGCGTGAGGGTCCCGTGACGTGACGCGCGAGCCGGCGGATCTGGCCCTGTGCTTGACTGCGGACGGCTCGCGCACGGCAGCCCTGCTGGCTGTGCCTTTGGCCTCACCAGGGGTGGTCGACGAACAACCGGGGGAAGTGTCGCGCACTGGGGATGACGGGCGTGACGGGCTGCCCCTCGCTCATCACCTCTTGGCAGACGTCCCCAGCCAGCGTACTGCGTGCCATTTGAGTCCGCCCTGGCATTTGGCGATTGGCGAGAGTTATATTTTTGATGAGGGCGTCAGCAGTGAGTGGTGTTTTTTGGCAAGATTTTACCCTGAGGGCGGCATGGAATGGCGTTTGACCTGCCCCCCCCCGTCCCCCCCCTCAAACCACCATCACCTCAAGCCGCTGGGGCGTGCGGCCGCAGAGGCGCAGGGTGCAGCGGCTGGACCTGACCCGCACGCGTGGCTGGTGAAAGGGATGCAAGGCTGCTGGGCAGCTGGTGTTGGCGCCCACTGGGGGGAGGCGCTCGCGGTGCCGGTGTTGCCGACGCCTGGAAGCGTGACAGGCGCGTGACCCACCGCGTCATCCAGGGCCCCTATATTGAAGAGAGAAGGAGCAGGTGTGTCTGTGGGTGGATGCGCTGCAAAAAAATCTCTGTCATTAGGCTCTGAGAGGTCTCGATCGATGCAGATGGGCAGTGTGATTGCTAGTTCATGGCTGTTTCGCGGGCGCAGCAATGGTGTCTCTGAGGATCACTGCAATCACGCAGCTGTATGTGAACACACCTGACATCATCAGGGCCGCCACCACAGCCTCGATGCCCGCCTCATTCTCCTCGTCTTCAACCAACGCGCTGTCGCCAGCCCCTGCATGCGTGCCTGCCATGGGCGCTGGCGTCGGCTCGCCGCCCTCATGCGCCGCTGCGCCGTTGGCGCGCAGCTCCTCTGCCGGCACTTGCTGCTCCCATTTGGCGTGTGCGCTGCTGCGATGTTGGCGCGCGGGGGCATTTCACCGTCGGCGCGAGGGCACAGGCCAGGATCGGCCCTGGAGCGCATGCGTGCACCAATGCAGGGCCTCAGATCGGGTACCCGCAGCTGAAGCGCTCCACTGCACGTGCAGGCGCAAGCGCGGTCAACGCACCTGATCGCCACTGCCACCTCCTCTGCGCTGCATTGATGCATGGGCTTGTGGTGTAAGGCTTCATAAAGGCCGAAGGTAGCTCCTGGCAACCCGTATGCCTGCCGAACCAGGTCTGCTGCCGCTTCATGTCCTTGCACGAGGCCCACGGCGCCCTGCAGGACGTGACGCTTGGAAATTGAGCCATATAAATCTTCATACTTGCCGCACGAGCTGCTGCGCGCGTGCAAGATCAAGCTCGGTCCCCAGCAAAAAAAGCGCATCAGTGGGCCGCGCTGCCCTCAACTGGGCAACTGCCAGGGGCACGGTCGTGGCATTCTGAGCCATGTATCCTGCCACCATGGCTCCTCTCTGTGCGTCCGGCTCAGAACAGCGTGCTAGGTGCGCCCGCGAGACACTGTTGACTATCCTTTACCGCACTCGATTTGTTTGAGAAAAACATGTGACAAATGAACTAAAACGAACGCGCAGTGTACTTCTGAGCGACCTGCAGTGCAAAGTCTTGAATTCGATGGGACCGAGGCTGCTTTCATCGTGATGATGGTCCATCAACAAACACATCCTCACCTATGTATACGTGTGTACTGCGGACAATAATTGCCTCTATGTGTCTGCCACATTGTTGATGCTTGGCCTGGACGTGCACGCCAAGCCCCACCCCATCTCTACTTTAGTCCTGGCCACACAAACATCTACAAAAACTCCCTCCGTTTCTTGTTACATACTCTTTATCAAGACGCAGCGCCCAAAGAGTATCGCGTTCATTGACAACTACACACGCAAGAAGGCCAAGAGCAGCGGCGGGCGGTGGTCGCATGTGTGCGCTACCTGGAGGCTGCGCCGGAGGCTGGCAAACGAGCGTGCACAAAGAACGGCAACCAAACTAAATCCGCTGCCAGCATCAAGCGACCTCATTATACGGCCGCCCATACAGCCCCGCCCACGATGCCGGCGTCCTCAGCGGCACTGCGCCAGCTGCAGCCCCTGCTGCCTCTTGCGCGACCGCGCCGCGCGCCACCAGCAGCCGCAGCGCAGCAGACGCAAGGGCGAGCGCGTCCGCCACGTTGTCGCCCTCTGACGCAAACGTCCCCAGCAGCAGCGCCGGCACGCGCGCCGCGGCGAGCGCGCCGAGCAGCGGCCAGGGCGGCAGCAGCGAGTGCAGCTCGAGCTCTCGCGACAGCGCGTCAGCCTCGAGCTTCGGCACACCCAGGTCAGCCGCCGCCGCCGCCGCTGCCGCCTCCGCCTCTGAGAGCGCAAGCCCCTCCAGGCGCCGCCGCGCCGCCTCGGCCTCCCCGTCTTGCGGCCGGTCCGCGCCGTCGGCTGGCCGCGGCGCCGACGCGGCGGCGGCGGCGGCGGCGTAGTCGGAAGCTGGCAGAAACCTGGCCTGTGGGCCTTCCAGTTGGCTCTCTCGACGGAACTGAGCGTCGAGCCCTGCCAAGATCAGCACCTGCAAAAATGCAGGCAGTGAGATTGTGGTGTCCAGAGCGCACCGTGGCGTACCAAGGGCACGTGCGCGTTCATTTGCTATCAGGGCTGCCCTGGTGCCGCCCCCCGCGTGCACGTCACACATGCAGGGCGTGGGTCACGATTAGTTCAGCAAAATGGGCATAGGCATTTGAAGCAGTGTACGGGAAGTATGCTCAAGGCAGGCTGCTTTGAATGCAAGGCTGCCAGTTGAGCATCTACAGCCAAAACATCAGCAGCTTCGCACACCAACACCGCTGCGCACGCACCTGGCCGGCCCCCGACGCCGCAAGCCACCGCGCCAGGTCCGAGCAAAAGGCGGCCTGGCGGCCCGGGATCGCGGGCGCGCGCTGCTGCAGAAGAAACAGCTTGGAGCCTGCGCGCGTGCCAGTTGTTCCCGTCAGCGACATTTGCCTCTGATGTCGTGTATGCAAGCCCGCAGGGGCGATGACCATTCTTCAAACCCGCACAGCTCCCGCTGCTGCCTCTGCGCACATCCATGTGCGCACGCACGCACGCACGCATCCAAGCTCGCATGTGTGCACGCATGCAGGCACGCATCTCCCGCACACTCAAGGAGACGCAGTCATGCATGCATGCCCACAAACACACATGCCTGCATGCCTGCATGCGCTTCATCTCCCACAGCGGCGGCGCGGCAGGCTGCAGAGCAAAGTGTCGACCCCCGTGCCTCGCACGCAGCCCCCCCTTTCGCCGCTCTCGGCGAAATGGGGGCACGCCCGCGGGCAAAAGCAGCCGCTCGCGTGCGGCGCCTGCACAGCGGCCCACCTGGCGCCCCAACAGAGTACAGCTCGAGCGCCGTTGCCAGCACGCCCCGGCCCTCTATGTGGTCATACGCATCGTTGCCAACGACAGCCAGCAGGTTGGCGTCCGCGAGCCGCGCGGCGAGCGCAGCGCGCAGCGTGGAGGCGAGGGCGTCCACCGCGAGCTCGCCGACGTTGAAAAATGCAACCGCCGGCTGCGGTGGGCGGCAGCAGCATGCGCGTTTGCGTGATCAGGCGTTCAAGGATAGATGCGAGTGCATGAACACGGTCGTGTCATGAGAGCGTCGGCGACAGCGCGTACAGCGGCCGCAGACTCACCAGCACAATGCATGCGCCGTCCAGGTCGGGCGCGTCGCCGACAGGGTGCAGCTCCATCAGTTCACTGCCTGCGGCGTCCTAGCTGCTGTCTGCAATGCAAATGCGATCAGGCGACTAGCGTGGTGCCCTTCAGATCTGTACGGTGATCGCGGGTGGCGGTGCGTGACAAACTAGTGTGTAGAAGCTGTTGATACGCAGTAAAAGAGGAATCACCACTAGTAAAAAAATCTCATCGCACACACATGGCACAACTGTGGGGGCGGTTCCCGTGGAGTTGCCTCCCCCCCGGAAATGCGCCAGTGCGTAAGTGCTGACCCCCGCGCCGAGCCAGTCAAAAGTGCGTACTGTAGTCCGTATGTGGGATAACGTAAGTACGGCGCCTCTCAGCAGGCTGATGTCGGAGAGCTCCATTCACACCAATTACTATGACGCTGCTGAGCAGCGCGAAGAGTGCCATGTGGTCGTGCAAGCGCTGCCTGTCAAACAAGGGCACAGGAAATTTGTGCATTCAATGTCATCTTGTTGGTGTGTGCCGTATCCGCGAAGAAGCCAAGCAAGTGCGCATGTGCCCAAGCGGCGACGCACCAGCAGAGCGTGCAAAGCGTGCGGACCGGGCGCAGCTTAGCTCGACGCGTTGGGATTGTGACTTGTGATAAAGCAACCTGATCTACTTGATTCTATATACCACTGTCTCTAAGCCAGCTCAAGGGCTCTGTGGGGTCCATCGGGTCCGGCTGACGAGTTTCAACTCTTCCCTCGTCTGCAGTGGCGCTGTCGCCGTCTTTTGCAACGCCGAGGGTACTGTGCCTGATGCTGTCGTTGTGCAAGCCATCGATTGGTTAATCCTTCACTGTTGGGTCGGTCTATCATATTCCTTGCTGCGTCGAGCTCACTACGCTCCGCACTGATCACCAGCTCCACCCTGGCCGCATCGCTCGCGGCCCTCCAATCAGTTGTCTCGTATCTCTTACCTACAACTTAACACCCCAGCTTCGGCTCGTCGGCGCTTCCCAGGGGAGCCAGTCACTGCATGGAACACGAGCCCGGGGCCCCTGGTGAGGCGCCCGTGCGGGCTTGCTGTTGCACATATATGATCGGTGTCTGCGTGGGTAGATCGCGTCTCGCTTTGCGGCCACGTCCTGCATGCCCGTGGATGGCTTTGGACGGCCCTCCTGGTCGTGGGAGCGGCGCGTCACTGGCTCCGCGCCACCCCGCATCTCGTCAGTCGGGGTATCAGAGGCAGCCCAAACCCACATCCATGCGCATGTTGATTGGTGCCAACGCCGGCCCCGCCCTCGCTCCCGCGACGCAACCGCCACCCGCGCCGCCCGCCGCGATGACCTGAAATCCTCTCACGCCCACGGGTGCCCCAACCCACCCACAGACGGAGCCGCCAGTGCCAACGCTAACGCCCAGGCTTACGTGAACAGCCTCGCCGCGGCGTTCAACGCGTCCTCCCTCGGCCCCAGGTCACTGGGGCCGGCGGCGGCCGCCGCAGCGCTGCTGTCGGTGTCCGCGCCGCTCGCAGCGCCGTCGCTCGCGCTGCCCACGGCCGCGCTCGCGCCACTGAGCGGCGATGCGGACCAGCCCCCGACGCCCTCGGCTGCAACAGCTGCCGCGCAGCAGCAGCAGCAGACAGCCGCGGCGGTCACAGCCGCGCTGCAGCAGCAGGCGGCCGCCGTCGCATCCGTCCAGCAGCAGCAGCAACAGCAGCAGCAGCAGCAGCAGCAGTGGACCAGCAGCCTCGCCGCCCTGCGGGCGCAGCCCGCCGCGCAGCTGCTCGCGGCTGCGGGGCTGCAGGCCGCGACAGCGCTGATGCCAACCGGCGCGACTGCGGCGCAGCTGGCGAGCGGCATGCCCGCGCTGCAGCAGGTGCCGGTGATCATCGCGTCCCAGGGCATGCCGCCGTCGCCGCCGACCTCCTCGGCAATGTCCGCGTCGCCGATGGCGTCTGCTTCGAGCAACCTGGTCGGCGGCGCCGGCGCTGGCGCCGCGCCGCAGAGCCCTTCGACGCTTCTCGCGGCCTCCCACGCGGCCGCCGCCGCCGCGGCGGCGACCGCGCCTGCGGCGACCGCGCCGCCGGGGCTGTCGCCGTTCTTCGCGGCCGCCACGCCCGCGGTATGTGGGGCGCCGATCAGCGTGCCGCTTTCGCTGCTACCCGGCGCGGGCATCGGTGCAGGTGCCGGCGCCGGCGCGGCCGCGGGCGGGTCTCTGACCATGTCGCCCTCCGCGGCGACGTCGATCTACAGTCAGATCTCGGGGGTTTCGCTGGTGTCACCCTCGTCTATCACTGGAAGCTCTGGGGGCGGTCTTCACACGCTGTCATGCTCGTCGACCGTCTCTGGCTTCGACACCCCCCACGCCTCGGCCACGCAGCCGAAGCCGCCCGCCGCCGCGACGCCGGCCGCCGCGCAGGCGGCGGCGGCGGCGGCGCTGGGGCTCCCGCTGCTGCCGCCGCAGGCTGCGGCCGGGCGCCCCGCGCTGGGCATGCCGCCGGCTGCGGCGGGGACGCCGGCGGCGGC
>NW_014013285.1:3629-6635 GCF_000611645.1 Monoraphidium neglectum | reverse complement strand
GCGGGGCAGCAGGCGGCCGCACAGCAGGCGCAGGCACAGGCACAGGCGCAGGCACAGGCGCAGGCCGCCGCGGCAGCGGCCGCCGTGGCGGCCTCCACCGCGGGCGGGACGCTGCCCTATGTGCCCATCGCTATGTCAGCGCTACAGGCCGCCAACCAGGCCCCTGCGACCAAGGTGCGGGGCGGGTCAATTAGGGAACCCCCACGCACCGCCACCCCCTTCGATCCTTGCCCCTGGGACAGCCACCCAGCTTGCCCCCGCCTCCCGCGATCGTCCAGACCCGCACCGAACCCCACAGATCCCCACCGACCCCATCTCCGCCTTATCCTCATTAGCACCAAGAGTCAGTAGCGGCTGGCGGCACAATGAGCTTGCACGCCACTTGCCTCACGCCACACGCGTCCCCCCTCGACCCCCAGCACCCCCTTTTTGTGATCCCACAGGTCAAGATCCTGCTTAGCTCTGGCGGCACCTACGAGCACGCGACCGCCGGTGGCGGCGCCCTCGGCGGCGGCGGCGGCGCGTGGCGCTACACCGGCGGCGAGACGCGGCTGGTGGCCATGACCAAGACGACGAGCTTCAGCCAGTTTTTGCAGCAGCTGGCCAAGGCCACCCAAGACGTGTGGGACGAGGTGGGCGGCGCGGGCCCGACTTGCGGGCCGGGCGTGGCCTGCAATCGTGTGGACCCAATTGGGGTTGTTTTCCTGTGGAGCTCGTTTCCGCCCCCCCTTTAATCCGCCATACGCACTTGCATGCTCCTGTTTTACTCCATTGGCGGCTCAAAACGCGCCACTGCCCCCCTCGCCAAGAAGCCCAGCCGGCGCCCAGACACCGCGCGCCCCCCCCTCTCCCCCGCTGCACCCCCAGTCGTGCCGCCTGATGTACGAGCTGCCCGGCAGCGGCGGCGCTGACAGCGTGGGGGCTGGCGGCGGCAGCCCCCCCATGCTGGTTGACCTCGTTGATGACGACGACCTTGCCAACATGTGGGAGGAGGTTGAGAGCGCCACGGTGCGTTGACCGGGGTTTGACCGATGTTGGACCGCAGGCCCGGCGGCCGTTTTTGAGTTTGGCCGACGCCGCATGGTCCTTGCGACGCAGGCCGTGTGGAGAACTGATTGCACTGCCAATGTCATGCGCGTTGCAGCCTTTGAAGCTCCCTCTGCTCCTTGCGTCCGCATTTTCGTGTCCGCGCAGTCGCAGCGGCCGACGTTCAAGGTCCGCGTGTACGCGCAGCTCGGCGGCAAGAACCGCAGCAGCGGCGGCGGCACCGGCTGCGTCGGGAGCGGCAGCGGCGGCAGCTACACCTGCAACAGCGCCGACAGCAACGTGGTGGCGCGCACGCCGCAGCAGGTGCGGGGCGCGCTTGTGTCCTTGGTGTCTGTCCACGTGCTTGGTCACAAGGAGGAGCCATGCCTGCGCCCCTGGGCCCGCTTTCGTCAGGAGAGAGGGAATTATGTTGGTGCATGGGGCCGCTGCTGAGAATTGGACGGCCTTGTCTGGTCGGCTGGTACCGCCGATTGGCGCACTCCCCATTGTCATCGCGACGGGTCCCTTGTACAAGCTCCGACTACCCAATTCGAGGCAGAGTGCCCACACTCAGGCCTGCGCGCACCTCTAATCATCCCCCCTCTGTGGCCCCCCTCGTGCAATCCAGGGCCGAGAGGCTGCCACGCCGTCCAAGGAGGACCGCAGCGGCCGCGGCAGCGGCGGCGCGTCCGAATCGGCAGACGCCGTCGACGCATCGCTCGCCCTCGCGCGCCGCGCCGCCGCCCACCAGGCGCGCCACGAGCTCCGCCACGAGCTCCGCCACGAGCTCCGCCACGGCGGCGTGTTCGAGTGTGGCGAGTGCGGCAATATGAGCGGCAGCTTCGCCATCGGGAGCGGCAGCTACGCGATCAGCAGCGGAAGCTTCGCGGTCGGGCGCCACGGGGGCGCGATGGGGAACTTTGCGTGCCTGCAGGAGCAGCACTTTGAGGGTTTCGATGAGGATGAGGAGGAGGCGGCGCCGCAGATCACGCGGTCTGGGCTGATGATGCGCGACCTGGAGGCGCGGCTCGAGATCATCCGGCCGGAAGACCTGCGGGTGCGGCGGTTGAGGGTTGGTTGGGGTCGGTTGGGGGCGCATGCCCGGGCCTGTGGGAGGTGGGAGGGTCGGCCGGTGTGCTTCACATGCACAACCCTTGGTCTTGGGGTCTCTAAAGTTGGGGGCTATGCTCCTCCTCCTCTTCCTCCTCCTATGCGATGCTTGCCATCCCTGAACATCTGCGCCTTCTCTGCCTGGTCCACCTGTCAATTCTGTGAAACATGAAACAGGTCGTGAAGCTCCTGGGCACAGGTGAGCCCCGCTTCTTCGTTAGCGGTCTCTTGAGTATGATTGTGGGATTCCCTCGGAATTTCAGCTCAGCTGGCGGCACCCGTCGCCCTCGTCCATGCCCCTCTTCCCCGGCCGGCGCCGCGCCGCGGCCTCGCCCCTATCCGAGCACAACCCAACAAGCGGTGGCGAAACGCCGGCCGGCGCCGCGCCGCGGCCTCGCCCCTATCCGAGCACAACCCAACAAGCGGTGGCGAAACGCCGGGCGCTCCCCCTGCAGGCGGTTTTGGGGAGGTGTACCTGGCGCGCTGGCACAGCACAGAGGTGGCCGTCAAGTGCCTCAACCCCCTGCTGCTCACGCCTGATGGAGACATGGGGTCCGTCTCGAGGGTGGGTGGCGCCGAGAAGGGCATGGGGTCCGTTTGAGACGGGGCTGGGTGGGGCTGCTAGGGCCAGGGGCGCGCCCTCGTTTCCTGGGGCGAAGGGATCTGCGGCGCACTGTCGATGGGGCTGCCCTTGAGGACTCGAGGCCGAGCCAGCTGCAAGCGTTTTCAGGGGCCGCCGCCTAGCTCGCGCGTCTTATTGGGAGCAGCTGCACAGGACAGACCCCTGTCTTCCGCCCCAAGCAGCGCCCCTAGCCCCACCTGCCCGCGCCCACCGAGGCGGCGCCCGTGCCGCGTCGCTCCCCCCCCCCC
>NW_014013285.1:2221-3151 GCF_000611645.1 Monoraphidium neglectum | reverse complement strand
CCGCCCGCCTCGCCTTGCTCTCAGCACCCGTACCCACGCTCCTCACGCCCAACCCCTCCACTCTTTCAAATCCCACTCCAGGAGACTGTGGGTGAGCTGCTCAAAGAGGCGAACACCCTGGCCAACCTGAGGCACCCCAACATTGTGAGTTTATAGAGTATATGCCCCCCCCTGCCCGCCCCTTGGCCCAACGGGGACATCGAGGCCGCCTGCGGTGCGCCTTGGCTGGTAGGAGGGGCGTTGTTTTCCGCCCTGGCTGCCCCTGAGCCCTCGTCATTCTGCTCTTGTGCGAAGCAGCTTCACCCGCGGCCCGCTGTGTACCTCCAGAACCTCTCTTTCCGTCCTTACCTACATCAACCCTCCCTGCTCTTGCTCTATTCCCCCCAAACCTCAACCCCACCATTATTTCCTGCATTGACCCTCTCCTGCCCTCCTACCCTCCACTAACCTCGACCCGACCAACACTGTCCCCTCATAAAAAACCGCCAGGTGTGGGTTTTCGGCCTGGTCCTGCCCGACGTGACCGACGCCGAGTCCTTTGCTGCCGGCGGCAGCGGCGCCCCCGGCACCGCCGGCCGCGGCGCCGCAGACGCCGTGAATTTGGCCACGCTCGTCGCCAACCGATTCGAGGCGCGGCCGGGCGCGGTGCGGCCGCCGGCGCTGGTGACGGAATACCTGGGGGCGGGAAGTCTGAGGGCCGCGATCTCGCGGCGGGCGGAGTTTTTGAAGAGCGACAGCGTGCGGATCAAGATTGCGCTGGACACCGCGAGGGTGCGTATGGGGCAGCCCGGGGCGGCCCGCGTGCGGGGGGAGGCAGTCTGTGCGGTTTGCTCGGGTGAGCGCCTCGCTCCTCTGGCCGCCGCCTCGCGCGGGCGGCGGCGCGGGACGCTGTTGCCGCTGCTGCTCGCTCCCGCTCCAACCCGTCCCATC
>NW_014013285.1:0-1390 GCF_000611645.1 Monoraphidium neglectum | reverse complement strand
AAAACACGCCCCCTCCCCCCTCCCTCGGTCATTACACTAGGGCATGGACTACCTCCACGGGAAGCGCATCGTGAGTCGGCGGACTGCAGCCGGCGCCTTAGCCGGCGCCCGCGCAAAGGGGGGGCCTCGCCCCTCCCTTCCCGTTGCCGCCCATGCTGCTTGATGCGCACCCCCCTTCTAGAGCAGCTTCCAGGGCCTGGCCTGGATAACACCCTCTCTTGTTTTTTCCTTGACCCCCGGTATGCCTGGATTGAATCGGCACCCCCCTCGAAACCCACCCCCAAACTGCCAACCATCAACCTCCCACATCCGCAAATCAGGTCCACTTTGACCTGAAGACAGCCAACCTGGTGGGTCCAGGGGTCGAGCACATGAGCCATGCATGTCCCATTGCCACCCCCACCTTTTTGGGGCGGGGGGCGGAACGGTGGCCGCATGGGCCACAGCTCCTGGGGGTTGCTGGCAGCAACCCAGCCGGCTCCCCCAGACGCTTACGCCCCCTCCCCCGGTCTGCCGCTGTGCGCCCCTGCTCACACCCTGCCCCCCCGCGCGCCAATCCCTCCCTCTGCGCAGCTCGTGGGCTTCAGGGAGCGCTCCCCCTGCTGCAAGGTGCGCCCCCTCTCCACCGCGCCCCCCACTCCTCCCGAGTGCCTCTTGGGGCAACCCTCCCCCAGGCCGCCGCCGCCGCTGCCGCTGCTGTTCGTCCTTTTCCTCTTGGCCGCCCCCGCTCGCACTAAACAGCGACGCTCCCCCTTGCGGCGCACCTGCGTAACCGAGCAATTCCTCGCAGCTCCGATCGCCCGCGACTGCCCCCACCTCCCCCTCCCTCTCGCAACAAACCCCTCCCCTTGAACCACCCCCCTTCCGAAACCGCCAGGTGGCGGATTTCGGCCTGTCCAAGCAGGTAGGCGCCTCCCCAAACCCCGGCGCCTCGCCCTCGCTCTTGGAGCCTGGCCAGGTCGCCTCGCGCGCGCGCCCTCCTGCCTGCCGCCTTGCTCGCTGCGCTGCTTGGGCCCTGCCGCTCTGCTTTGCCCTGCTCCGCTCCCGCCTCTGCGCTTGGCCGCGTCTTTGCTCAGATGTCGTGAACATCATGACACCGCATCAGCCTTGCCATCTGCCTCGAGCGCTGCGAAAGACCCCACCAACCTGACCACCTGCGCGCTCTCTTTCGTCACATCCTGTTCGTGCCCCGCAGAAGCAGGCCACCTATGTGAGCGGCGTGACCAGCCTCCGCGGCACCCTGCCCTGGATTGCCCCCGAGATCATCAAGACCCCCAAGGAAGTCGACGAGAAGGTGCGGGGAAGCTGGCTGAGATCTGTTGGTCTGGGTGGGTGGGTGGGGCCCATGTGATGGGTCTTGAGTGTGGGTGTACGGTGTGTAAGAGAGGGG
>NW_014013286.1:0-29834 GCF_000611645.1 Monoraphidium neglectum | reverse complement strand
CCGCGCCGCGCCCCGCCCCGCCCCGCCCCGGCCGGGGCCGGCCGGCCGGCCTGCCTGCTGCGGCGACTTGCGCGCTGCGAGCCGCGCGGCCCGCCGCCCCCGCGCACCGCGAAGGCCGTGGCGGCGTTTGCGGGGATGATGACCTCATTGCTGGGGTCGGCCGCCAGGATGTCCTCCGCCTCCAACACCTCCCTGGGGGCGGGCAGGGCGGCGGGAGGTAAGGGGGGGCAGTCGGGCGCGAAGTGGTGCGCGCAGTGGGGTGCGCAGTGGGGCGCGCAGTGGGGCGGGCAGTGGGTGGCACCCGCTCATTCGCCGCGTCCCCCGCCGCGGCCGCGGCTCACTCGTCCGCAAACGCGACGTCGTCCTCCGTCCACGGCTCCTCGGCGCCCCCCGGCGGCAGCGGCCCCAGCTCCGCGCGCGCGTCCGCGATCGCGTCGCGCAGCACGCGGCGCTCCTCCTCTGACAGCGGCGCCGTGTCGAGTGCCTCCATGTACTCCTGGAACGTGCCCCTGAATTGTTGCTCCTCCTGGGTTTGATGGCGGTCCACATATGATGCGGTTGTGTGTGATGCGATTGTTGTTGCGGGGCGGGGGCGGTCGCGTCCCGCGGGCGCGCGGCGATGGTAGGTGGGCGGGCGGCGTCCGGCGCGAGCGCGACGGCGGCGGCGGCGGCGGGGTGCCGGGGTTCCGGAGGGGCACCCGAGCCGCCGGCGCGGCCCTGGTGGCGGGGGCTCGGATGCCGGCGCCGCGCAGGGGCCCGCCGCGCGGCGCGGGGGCGGCATTGTGTGCCGGGCGCCATCCTTGATGGCCCATCGGGCCACCTGAGTGGCCCTGGACATCGAAGATGTCAATGGGAACAAAAAGCTGTGCAAGTGGTGGAAGCTGCCACAGGAGGCGGGGTCCCGCTCACCTGGGCAGCCAGGTATTGCGTGAAGAGCTCGACCTTGATGCGCTCTGTTTCGGGATCAAAGGGCTCCTGCAGTGCCTCGTCTGGGGCGGGCAGGTGGGCGGGGCGGGGCGGAGCGGTGGGGGGTGACGCGAGTGCGCAGAGGGGCGCGGAACAGGAGGAGGGGAGGGTGCGTCGATTGATAGCACGGCGCAGTTTGGTGTCACGCAGCTGCAGGATTGCGAGCTCAAAAGCGCTGATCTGAGCCCTGCAGCGGTTTGAACAACGGCCTCGCGGCCTCAGCTGCGGGCAAAGCGGAGGACTCCCTGGCGCTGCGGCGGGCTGCACGCAACACCCACGCCCAAACACGCGTCCCGCCGCGAACGTGCCCCTCGCCGGCATCGCGCGATGCAGCGCCCGAGGCAGGCGCCTCGCACCCCACCCCCTCGAATACCCTGCTGCCGTGCGTTGAGGCCAGGCCGCGGCCTCCCCAGGCAGCTTCCACCCGGCTTCTCTGACCAGCCACCCACCTAGATCCTCCTCTGCCACGACCTGCTCGTCTTCCTCGATCTTGAACCGGTCGGAGTTGGTGCCCTTGGGGACCCGCACAAAATAGCGCCCCTCGTTCGCGTAAGCGGGCCGCACGCGGACGAAGGCTGCGCCGGGTGCGACGCAGCCGGGGCAGAGGTGAGCACATGATGGTGGGCAGCCCATCGCTGCTGCCGCACGCCCTGCGATCGACTGCGATGTTGCGTAGCTCTGCTCCTGCTGGACGCCGTTGCTCTGAAAACGCTGCTGCTGCCGCTGCCGCTGCTGCTGCAGCTGCTGCAGCACAGCTCGCGACCACAGGGCACCAACGCCCAGCGCTGTGGCCCGCCACCCACCGTATTCGCCAGTGTGAAGGCCCACACCGCCAAGGGTAAATGACAGCACCAGAGTCTGTTGCACGTCTGCAGGCTGTAGAAGCAAGGGCAGGATGTGGAAGATGAGATCCGATTGCCGCGCGAGGCAAAGTCAAAGCGTGCTTTTTTGCCAGGGTGGATCAGCGGCGGCTGCTGTTGCTGTTGCGCACGACCAGCATGCGTGCAACATCTTGAAGTGCGCACCCTTGGCAGCTCTTGCATGCCCCTCTCCATAAAGTCCTCATCAGGCGTCTTTTTATTTATAGGACGCTTGGGGCCCGAACGGGCCCCCTTCTCTGCGGGAGCCTCTGCCACGCAGCTGATCGCCAGTCCTGCCCGGCTGAGAGACCTGCGCTGAGCAGTCGATCTACGAACACATGTAAGCCGATTTTTGCTGCCCCATACCGCAGCCTGTCTGACTCCAGGCCCGCTGTATGCTGCAAGGGACCTCATTCTCCCGGCGGTGATCTGAGTTTGAAGCTCTACTGTGGCGGCTTCGGTCGTATATATAGTTTATGCGACATTGAGAGAAGGAAAACCTGCTCCGTGAGACTGGGTGCCACCACCGGGTCACCAGCTCGCCACTCACCAGGACGAGCGCCAGCCGCCACTGCAACAACATCATCTGGCCGCCCCAGTGGATGATCAGACAAGGCTGCGACCATGCGAGTAACTTTCATGTCACTCAAGGGCCACAACGTGCTTCAAATCAACCAACAAACTGCTGCTCTCATACAGGTCAACAAGACCCGTTTGCATTGACTGCCGGGTCACGGTCTTTTTTTCCTGCAGATGGCTTGACATGAATGCTGCAATGTTGGCGCTGCCGCGATGTGGCAGAGTGCACGCAGCCTGCAGTTGCAAACAGAAGCGTTCCGCGTGTGGGGCGAGGCACTGATGTGTAACGTGCTTGGAGGTTGAGGCAGGTGCAAGCGACATAAGATCCAGCCACTTTTCTCTTGTGCGCGTTGTGGGCGGCGGATCCGTGCCACCGAGGTCCGGGGCTTGCATTGTTCAAGGGATCAGGTCAATCAGGACCTTACTGGCGACAAACTTTGTGCAGAGCGCTGTTCTGTTGGCCCAGCATGACTCACAAGTCATGACACCACGAGGGCTGCGTACGCACCGTTGCGAATCTGGTTTCGAACGAGAGCTACTGGCCTGCGCCGTGGTTGGGGCCGCTGCTGAATGTAAGAGTCACAACAGCGGATTTCCGCAAACCCCGCCGCAGTCAGCAGCTTGCACCTCGCATGGCGCGCGTATTCAGCAGCCATGTCCATGCAACGTAGCGTTGTCTAGGCAACCGACACGCTGCCAGCAGTGAATACGTGGGCAGCTGCGAGCTTGGCAAGAGGGGCAGCTGCGCTGATGCTCTGTACACAACTCTCTGATTCAACCACAAGCAGTGATGCTGCCAAACATCACTTCGAACGGGGCAACGTTTACTGTGTGCTGGCAGTCTCCTGGCTGTTTTTACTGGGCAAACATGCGCCAGGGCAGCACCCACACCTCACCCAGTACCAACAGCCCAGGCTGGTCTGGAGATTGGCTAGCAGTGTTGAGGGCGAAACGCGCGTCCAAACGCCAGTCATGCGGGATGTGCATGTGGGCAGGGACCGTCCTCCTGCAAGGCTGCCTTTAGTAGGGCCAACAACCGTCCACACCCCGCCGCCGCGCCCGAGTCCAGCTGCTCGTGCACTCGCAGCCGAATGTCATCCGCGACAGAGCGAACGCCGCAGCTGCCGGCGCCGTCTGGCAGGCGCCGCAGTAGCACATGCAGCGCGGCCGCGGCTGCGCAGCGCACGTCGTTCTGCGGGTCATCCAGGGCTGCCATCAGGTGCTGCGCGGGCTCCTGCCAAACCCCGGGCCGCGTCGCATCCCCGTGCTCCTGCTGTTGGTTCTGCTGCTGCTGCTGCTGCTGCTGCTGCTGCTGCTGCTGCTGCTGCTGCTGCTGCTGCTGCTGCTGCTGCTGCTGCTGTGGCTCCATCGGCATACCGCCGCGGCTGCCATGACTGCCCTCCATCTCTGCACCTTGTGGTGGTGGCATACTCAGCAGTGCGTCCACACCCAAGCACTCCACTGCTGCGCGCACGGTGCTGCAGGCCTGCAGCCGCACAGTTGCGCTCCGTCCCGCCGCCATGCATCCGCAAACTGCCCCGCCGCAGGTGCGCCATGCATAGCGCACTACCCCTCGCAACGCCGCCGCCCCTTGATCGACAGGCTGCGCTGGTGACGATGCCGAAGGCTCCGATCCGCACGCCAGCAGCGCCAAGCGACGCAGCACACGCAGGCCGCTCACCGCCGCCGCGTCGCTGCCGCCTTGCCGCAGCAGCAGTGGGATGGTCGTCGACGCCAGGTGATGCGCGGCTGCCACTGCCTTTGGCGAGCCCTTTACGAGATCACCTGCAGGCAGCATCGCAACCACTGTGTCCAGCGTGAGCAGCAGCAGTCGCTGTGGCCTGCTGGCCACTGTGTGATCGCCGCTGCCGCTGCTGCCGCTTCTGATGCTGCTGACGCCGGTGCTGCGAGAAGCGCTGCTGCTCATGTCGACGCTGCCGCCACTCTCGCTGCTTCCGCCGCCGCCACTGCTGTCTGACATCGTCACTGCGTTGAAAAGCTGCAGCAGGGCTGCTGGCTGGGACCAGCGCATTCCCCACTCGTCAGCACGCACCGGCGTTGGGCTGCCGTTGATCACGCACTGGTTGTCATCCCCGAGTGAACGGCAGCGCCAAGGGGATAACCCCTGACAACCGGGTGACGGATGCTGCATTGCCGCCTCAGGCTGCGACTGCAACACACGCGCCATTGAGGCGGGCAGCAGCGCGCGGCAGAAGGCCGCCACGTGGCGCACTGAGGCCAGGGAAGCTGGGCGGTCCCCGAGCTGCGAGTTGGCGGTGCGCGCATGGGTGAGAGTGTCGCTTTGTGATTGGTTGGGGCACAGAGATGGGAAAATCTAAATTGGCTCAGCAACAACTTTCGATCAAGGGGGATATGAGGCCGGCGCACAATCTCATGAGGGGTGGCGAGGCCGGCGCACAGTCTTACCAGGCGCAAGACCATCTCCCTGTGCTGTGCCAGCAGCCTGTCAACAGACCCATCGCCGCTGCCTCCCCCGCCGCCTTCCCGCGTCGCTCCGACAGCGCCCGCCAGCATGCGCAGCAGCTGCTCCGCCTCCTCTGCTTGCATCGCCGCCACTTCTGCCTCAGCTGCAGCAGCGGCGGTGGCGTCCTGCCGCACCAAGCCGGCCCGGTCAGACGCCAGAGACAGCAGCGCCACCACCAGCAGCTGCGGCGCGTGCTCCGCAAGCACGGCCGGCGGGCATGCGGCGATCAGCTGGCGCGCAGCTTCCAGGCAGGAGGCGCGCAGGTGCTTGTCGTCGGACTCTCCGACTTCCGGATCCAGCAGCAGCTCCAACACGATGGGCGCTGCCTCAGCGGCGCTGCCCCCGTCGCCGGCGCCTGATCCGCGCAGCACGTGCGCCAGCGCCAGAAGCGCGTCGGCGCGCGCGCATGCGTCCGCTCCGGCGTCGCGGACGCGTGGCAGCAGGAGGGCCAGCAGCTCTGGGACGCTGCAGGCGCGGCCGAGCAGGGCGCAGCAGCTCTCCACCTGCTGCCGCGTGGTGGACTCGCGGATGGCCTGCGAGAGGGGCAAGGCGCGTAGAGCAATTCATCTAAAGGCCCTTGACAATTATGTGATTTAGAGTGTAAACGGCTAAAAGTGTCATACCACCTGTAGGCATCCAGGCCATCAGCAGACAGGGTTTTATGTTAATGTTGCAAGGCTGCAAGGCGTCACCCACCTTAGTAAGGGCCGGCACCAAGAGCTGCAGGTGACCCTCTGCCTTGCGCCCCAGCAGCAGCAGCACCGCTTCCAGCAGAGCAACACACCTTTGCATCCGGCAATCGGTATGGTGGCTTTTTTTAAATGATGAATGATGTTGTGCCCGGGCAATGCCTTTCACCTGTGCTGGATGATATTGAAACCGCAGCAGCACCCAAGGCCACCTCTGGCGCAAATTCCCTCGCACCTGGTCCGCGGCCCCGCCTGCCAGCTGGACAGCTCTGCGCACATGGGCGCCAGCAGCCGCCCCGCATTCCCCTGGACCAACAGCCGCGCCCCCAGCCGCGGTGGCGCCGCCGCCAACGCCGTTGGGAGCCACTCCTGTTGCGCTGCTCCAGGACCGCCGGCGCTCGCCAGCGCTCCCAATCCTGTGCAGCTGTTGACAGCGGTGATGCCACCATCAGCAGCTGCCTCAGTAGCGGCTGCCTCTGCAGGGCAGTACCGCAGCAGCTCCTTCACCTCCGCCTCGTGCTCCTGCTCGTACTGCTCACCCAGCTGGTCCAGCAGGCGCGCCGCCTCACATGATACCTTCATGGCGTGGGCACCGGCAAGGGCAGGTGCACCGCAGCCGCATGCTGATGCTGGGGTTCAGACCACGTGAATCACGACAGCCATTGCCTGGGCGCTGATAAAGGCAGCGGCACGGCGCAGCTCCTCCCATCACGCATGCGCGAGCCCGCACCTGCGGCCCCTCGTCTACCATCCCCGCCAGCAGGAAGGGCAGCAGCCGGCCCTCGTGGTCGACGCGCTCCGGGAGGCGCAGCATCCAGTCCCCCACCACCCGCAGGAACTCCAGGCGCACCTGGAAGGTGGGGAGGGGGGGTCGGCTTCAGTCCGCTCGGCCGAGCCGGTCCGGAGAACCGACGCGGGACAGCCACGTCACTGTTGTACTAGCGAGCGTGCTCCAGCGGCCAGCAGCCGGCCCGCCGGTCTTTGTGGCGTTGCCGGGGCGGGGGCGGCGCTGCAGGCGCAACCCTGCCCCCACCTGCGCGTTGGCGTCGGCCGCCAGCTTGCCGCAGAAGTTGACTCTGAGGTCAGGATCCCCATAGAAAGCGGCAACTGGCACCATGTTGGGGTCCCTGTGGCCCACCATCTCCAAGATCATCTCGTGAGCGCCCTGGGTTGGGTGCGAGCGCGGGTTCCGGGGTATGGCGATGATTCACACAGAGCGGGCTTACCTTGGTGTATGGCAGGCTCAAGTCGTGCAATGGCCGCCACCTACATGGTTGCAACGATGATGCTGCATCATCGCAACAGCCGGTCAGCTGTTTCGGGAGCGGCTCGCCACCCTACCTGGTGCATCAGTGGCCCCAGCGCGCGCAGTGCGGCGACGCGTACGCGGTACCGCTTGTGCGTGGTGAGCGGTAGCAGCCCGGCAACGAGCTGCTTGGACACAGGCTGCAGCCGCATGCCCAGGGACGCTGCAGCAGGTCGGGGCAGGAAGGCGTGATGGAGATTCAGGACTGGCTGCTGTGCACAGCATCAGCCATCACAGGCGCGCTTTGCATGCCTTCGCTGGCTGCATGCTACACATGACTGATGTGGCGTCAAAGCGCATTCAAACCGCACCCAACCACAGAACCTTCTGTTTGCCTCCCGCATCGCCGCTTATACCTCATCAACCAACGCCCAAGCTCACCCACAAGCGCGTGCACGCATGAGCACGCCTCCAAGTTCACTTCATGGTACGCGTCCCCCAGCGCCGCCTCCAGCACCGCCAGCACCTCCCCCGCATATGCACACACCGCCTGGCCCACCTGCCAGCAGCCGTGTCAAGATAGGGGCGGGAAGAGATGCAGCGCTCGCAGTCGCCATTGTTCTTGCCCACATGACTCAACTCCAGCATGCCCGTGTGGCTGGAATGCTGCATGCGTGGCACAGAGCCCGAGGTTGGGAGCATGCACTGGAAGAACATGTCGTCCCGGCTCACCTGGCTAACGAGGAACCCAAACAGCTGCGCCAGGGTGAGCCGCACCTCCTCACTCGGCTCTGCGGGGCCCGCTGCGCCGCCGCCGACGACAGCGGGCTGCAGCGGCGGGCGCACGCGCACGCGAGGGCATGCGTGCGTCAGTGCTGCTTCTGGAGAGGCAGACCTCGAGCAATTTGAGCCGGTCAAGTCGGTGAAACACTGAGTGTGTGGTCCAGAACACCCAATGCTGACACGCAGGCCGTGCCAGCACTTTGTCAGGCGTGCAAGGATTGCATTACTGGGTTGTGGCAAGTGCGAGTGCTGCCATTGTTGTATTGCAGGCCACCTTCTTGAACACGGCTACCACTTCTCTGGGGTCCGAGCATCCCCCATCCTGCTCGTTGTTGACGCAAAGCGCACCTTGCGCCGCAGGCGCTCCTCCAACACGGGCACAACATAGGGCAGCAGCCCAAGCGCCTCATCTGGGCAGCTGCGCAGCAGCTTCAGCACGCAGCTGGCGGCCAGGTCGCGGCACTTTTCTGATACGTCGTCGAAGCGGCGCAGCAGCGGCTTGCACATGGCGCGGAGGAGGTCCCGCGGCCGCTGGGCGGCAGTCACGGCGCCGGCGCCGGTTGCGGGGCAAGCAGATCCGGTGCCAACATGGCGGTCCTCCAGGGTTGCCTAAGGGGTGGAACGGTCCAATCCACCGCATTCGCTGAAGGCATGCGCGCTGTTTACACAACACTTGCGTGACCGGACTGTATGGTGGCGTCGCAGCCGGTGAGCAGGCCGCAAGGGCATGCGTGCAGCTGCAAACGGCCAAGCACATGAATTGCGGCCTGTTGCACCTGGACGAGCTCCAGCGCCGCGCGCCGTGTGCGCACGTCGGGGTCGAGAAGCTGCTGAACGCAGCGCTCCAGAGCAGTGCCGTCCAAGTGCCGCTCGCTGACGTCGCTGTCTACGCTGTCGCAGCGACCTTTAGGTGCTGAATATGTCGTGGCCGTATCATATGGCCGCGTCACGACACTCGTGGGCGTCGGAACAGATACTTCATATTGGCGGGCTCTGACTTGGCCCCTTGATCGCACTGCGTCATTGCGCAGGCCTTGCCAGAGCCTTTCAAATCCCTCATTGCGAGCTCCACCCTTATTGCTAAGCTCTTTCCACACATCAGCCACAGATGATCTGTGACCCGTGTCCATGCCTACCGGGCGTTGTTCGTCACAAAGCAATCACCAAATTATTTCAAGGTCTTCATTCTGATCCGATATCTACGGGCTACGGTACATGCTCAGGCTGTTGCCTACGGTAGATGGTGCACCGTGCTCTGCTCTGGGGCCTGGCGCAGCGACAGCCACCGCGCTGCTCAAAAGGCCAGTGCTGCGCCGAGTCCTGCCTGAAGGCGTGCGGTATCGTGTTTGAGAATAAGGTATCCGTGAGCATACAGATAGCTTCAAGCCCGCAGGTGGCGCTGAAATGACTTTGCAGAGCCGTTGACCATTGTGGCCTACAATCGAGGCCAAGTTGCAGCTCAGGCATCGCACAGATTTAGGAATAGCTTAATAATTCGTTGACCAAGGCGTTGGAGCCCCAGCGTTGGCTTTCATCGCGGTCACCCCGCACCCCGTCGCAGACCACCTGAACGCCTTTGGCCACGGCCCTCAGGTGGGAGGGATGCTGGCCTCAAAGCAGATTTCACGACCATTTTGCCTGGTCGCGGCCGCCGCCTGCAAGTGTGAAGACCCCCGCCAAAATGAATCCCGCCTGGAGCTGCGCACTCGACAATAGAACACTCGGGGTTTATGCAGTTATACGCATTTGTGCCTGATGGTCTTTATGATCACCACTTCTGTGGTCGCGCGCCAACCACGCGCGCACACCTCGTGCTCACACCGCAGCGCAGGGAGCGCCTAAAATGGGCGCAGCTGTGCCCGTAACCGCGGCGCTTGCTGCTGCCCAGGCTGGGTCAGTGGGCATCGGGTTCAGGTGCGCAGCTGATCCCCCCACGTGTTGGGACTTGCGGCGCACTTTGGCCCTCATTGGCACCAGCATCGTGCTCACACCGCACCTTCTCCGGCCACTTGGCACTGTTTGCCTTCCATGTGCGCAGCGGGGGCGGGTTCCTTATCCCCTTCTTCCTGGGAGTCATCCACGTGCTATACAAGGACCTGGGCATCCTGAGCAGCAACACTCCAGTGGCAGGCGGCTCTGCGGGATCAATCGTGGCAATGTGCGTTTGGAAAGGCGGCACGCGTTGCAGCCAAGGGGCCATGGGGTGTTGCCCACATGGCTGAGTGTCCCGGCTGCGGGGTGTTGCAGCTGGCAGCATCCGTTGGCTTCAACCTGATTTGAATGTGGTGAACTCCTTATGAAAGGGGCTTGGCTCAGCAGCAAGCATCGTCAGCTACGCCTTGCTCACAATGAGGCACCGCGCACTCCCGCCGAGTGTGTGCGCTGTGCGCGACATTTGCAGGACTGCCAATGGCGTCATCAACTATGAGTCCATGCTGGACGAGGTGCACCGTCTCTCCGCCTTCTGCCGTGGCCACGGCAACTGCTACGGAACGCTACAGGTCAGGCTGCACCACCGGAGGCGCCCGCTGTTCACCACACAAAGAGGGCTGCCCGCATCAGCGTTGTGCGGACCGCAACAAAATCCTGACACACCCCCGCTTACATGTTGATTCCCGCTCGTCAATCCTTGGATTTTGTATATGCATCCTTGGACTTTGTATACACAACCATGTATATGTGTATGGTTTGAATATTGCAAACCATTCCTCCTGCCACCCTCGACTGCCCTAGTCCGAGGTGATGGCGTCCGCGGAGCGGCTGCTGCCCCCAGACGCCGCCGAGCGGACCAACAAGCAGGGGCGCACCTATCTCCAGATCACATATCCCAGCACCTTGGGGCTGGAACCGGCTCAGAGTAGGAGTGTGAATAAGTTCAAGAGCAGGCCAGACCTCATTTCGGCTGTGGCCAGCTCGATCTACATTCCTTGGTGGGCCGGCCCCAGGGTCGTCACCGAGTGAGTGCCAGGGGCCGCCTGACACCTTGTTGTCAGGCGTTCTGAAGGTTTATTGTACATGCAGCAGTGATCTTATAGCTCCCATGCTTGTTCTTCCCACAGCTCGCGTGCACGGCATGCCCCCCCCACCTGGACCTCGCCGCTCGCACGACTGTGCCTTGCCCACGCTGCTGCCCGCCCTGCACCACCAAAATCTCACCAACCCCCCATGCCTTGCCCATCGCCCCAGATTTCGAGGCGACATGGTGTATGACGGCTCCTTCAACGGCCCCGGCCCCGGCTTCCTGCCCTGCCCCCCCAACATCACCTACTGCGTGCGCGTCAGCTCGATGCCGGCCGGCTTCTCACTCGGCTCCTTCCTCGTCGACATCCTCACGGCCGGCCCCGCCGCGCTGCCAGTGCTGGGCCCCGTGCTGCGCACCACAATCCACGGCCCAAACCTGCCGACGCACCTGGCAAACGCGGCGATTGCCTACCTGACGGGCGAGAAGCTGTCCGTGGCCAGCGAGCCAGGGCAGCTGGCGAAGCTGGTGCACGCGCTGCTGCAGCTGGTGACGCCGGGGGAGGGGGAGGCGGACATCTGGCCGGGGCGGCGCCACAAGCTGCCCTTCAGCGAGCTGGAATGGGCGACGGGCATGATCAGGCCACTGGTGGGTGATCACGCCACGGTCAGCGACGAGGGCGGTAGCAGTGCAGGGGGTTGCAGAGGGCCTTGGGATAGCTGCCCGCACCGTTGAGCACCTGTGCAGTCATGGAATCAAGGATTGTGAGCACCATTTAAGCACGATGGTCAAGCGAGCACCTTCGCATCTCCACCCGCGACTGCAGGAGCCTGCTGGGATCAAGGCTGTGTTTGAGCTTGGGAAGGCGGAGGCCTTGTCCTGGGCCCAGGAGGCTGGATTCCTCAAAACCACACGCAACAAGAATGGCGCTTGAACGAATTTGGCAGCAGGATGGGAGTGTTGTGGCCATTTCTTTTGACACGGGATGTCAGCGCCAAGCTTTGGCCTGCTGCGGTTTTGAAAGCGCTGCTATATATGCGAGGGAGGGAGGCACACACTGTGGCCTCATGCAACCATATGCAGCACTCAAATATCTGCGCTATGGTTGACAGAGGTCTTCTGGGTCTTTATTCAAAAACCAAGTTGGATTTGCAGCAATATCTTCTCCTTCTCTACCCAGACTCGAGAGGACGAGCGGTTGTGATGTTGAGCTGTGTGCTCGTCAAAACGTCACATCTGCCCAAACAACCAAGTCATGCGCATGTATGCTGGCTGCTGTACTGATGCAGTCCCACAACCAACACTGCAATTGCCACCATGATCATATCCTTGTACATACCAGGATGGTGCTTGCATTGATCGGTTGCTAGCTGCTCAGTTGCTTGTGCTTTTGCCTGTTTTGTAATCACCAACGGGCACCTGATGAGCATGCAGCAGGGATTGGACCACGATTCCAGATTTCTTATTGTGTTAATCAAAAGTTCAGCGTGTACTCCTTTTCGGCAGTTTCTGAGGCCCAAAATTGGTGGTTGCCACCAAGTGGCTTCCCTGCTGAAAGTGCGCTTCATCGCCTACCTGCGCCTCAGACGCTGAAAAGAAATTTTTGTGTACCTCCCTCACGCGTGGGAAACAGTTTGGGCCCCTCAACAGCATGGTGACAGTCGCGATGGGCAAGTGACACCAGCGGTCCACCCCCGTGCTTGGCGTTCGTCTAGGGCGCATTCGAATTTAAAACGCCACATACTTGCGTAGCACTTTCTATTGCGCGCGCTGCCATCATCGCGACGGTCTGCCACTTTTTGCCTGTTACAGGGGAGGTGCGCAGGACTCATACGTCTTTTAAGACGCCAATTATGACAAGTTTGCGTCTAGTTGGCTGCTAGCATCGCGCACGCTGTTTGTAGCAGCGGGACGCGCCGATTACTCCTGCCCGCATTGCAGCCAACACGCAGCCCGCGCTGCTGCCCTGCCGCTCCGCCTCTTGCCATCTCCATCCGCAGGGACAGCATCATGGCAGCTGTTGTACCTATTACTGCAGCTTATGCTGCAGCCCAGGCAGGGTCGATAGGGATCGGCTTCAGGTGAGAGGCGCGGCACTGCGCAGCCACGGGCGCTGGTCGCGGCAGGCCGCAGGCGCAGTCCGACCAGGCCGCAGCCCATGACAGAGACTTGGCGTGCGACTCACTGCCCTACCACTGGCGACGTAGGCCCCCAGCTGCCTGCACTCAGCTTATACAAAGATGACAGTCACTCGCCCGGTGTCCCCATACTCAATCATGCAGCGGCGCGGGTTTCCTTATCCCATTCTTCTTGGGAGTGATAGGTGAGGATTTTTCAGGGAACCCGGCTGCAGACCGACTGCACTCGGGGATGTCGCAAAGGGCAGAACATCAACAGTCAGGGCACCGGCCATGGTGGCAATCTCACGGTGCAGAGGTCTTGATGACCCAAACCCACCACAAATTGCCTGTCCCATAAACATCAATATCACAGATATGCTGTACAACGAGCTCAAGATAATGAAGGCCAGCGACCCGGTAGCCGGCGCCTCATCCGGCTGCCTGGCGGCCATGTAAGCCCCAGCTCAGCAGCTGGTTGCATGCGGTTCGGACGCACGGCTTGCACTGTTGGCAAATTGTGACAGGGCGACGGGCGTGAGTACGTCCAATAGCTCCGCCAGCCCCTCACCAACGCCCTTGGCTGCGTTTTCTCATCATCAACATCACCCCACTTGGGATGTGATTCCATAACAGGGTCGCCAACGGCATCTTTCCCCCCAAGACAATGAAGGAGGAGTTGGAGACGCTCTCTGAGTTTTGCAGTAGCCATGGCAATTGCGGCTGGCAGCTAAAGGTGCGGGCGGGTGGGCCCCTAGGATGACGTCTTGGAATGTTAGAACCGGAAGTTTCTTGCCGATTCCGTCATCAGCAACAAGCAATACTGATGAAATGCAGCAAGTCCAGTATTGTCAAGCCAACCGGCAGCAGCAAGCCGCCCTCAAGCATCTCCGCACCCCTGCACAACGCGTCTGCCTGCGTCTCGACCCAAAATTGCCGGTCACAGGAAGAGGTGGCAAAGGTGATCAGGCAGCAGCTGGGAGGTGACGCAGCGGAGCGCGTCAACAAGCACGGCAGGACGTACATCGCAATCACGTTCCCCGACCCAGCCGGGAAGAAGCCCGCAGAGCAGCGGCTGATCAGTCGCTTCAAGGATACTGAGGACTTGATACAAGCAGGGGAGGCGTCAATCTACGTTCCCTTGTGGGGCGGCCCCACCATGACCACCACGTAAGCATTGAGCAGGGCGCGGCTCGTGACTAGAATGGGTCGGCAGCCGCCACACAACCACCTCGACGGGATCGTCGCTGCGCTTTGTAGCGGTGAGATCGCCCGCCCTGCTCCGAGCCCATTATGTTCGATACCAGCCAGTGGCATGCCTAGTTCTTGCACTTGCTGACGCGCATGTATCTCGATGTGTGCTGAGCCGCAGGTTCCGCGGCGAGCCTGCATACGATGGCTCCGTCGCCGGCCCCGGGAGCGGCTATTTGCCCTGTCCCCCAAACGTCACATACGTGAGCAACCTTGAGCGCGCGGATGGCTAGCCTGCGCACCTTCCATCGAAGTTGGCAAACGTTGACAGGCCGGATGCTGGGAAGGAGGCAGGCAGCTCCGTTGACTCAATGCACTCACGCCTCATACGGGCTGCCGCCCGTCGTCCCCGCTCCGCAGTGTATCCGCATCAACGCCCGCCCCGCGGGCCAGACCGTCCTGGGGTACCTCACCAGCGACTTCATCCGCGACGCCCCGGGCTCGGCCGCCTTCCTCGCGACTGCTGTGGGCAAGACTGTTCTCAACGGGAACCTTGCTTCCGGCGCGACGCGGGCAGTGGGCGCCTATGCAGCCGGCAGCCCGCAAAAGGTGGTGAACGAGGCGGGCATGCTGGTCCAGCTCCTGGCGGCGATTAACAAGCAAGTCATGCCGGGAGAGGGCGACGCCGACATCTGGCCGGGGCGGCGCCACAAGCTGCCAGTGTCGCCGTACGTTTGGACGGGCTGGGCGGGCGCGCCGCCGGTGAGTCGCGTGCCTGTTGGTTGGTTTTGTCCGAAGGGGGCTGCTGAGCGCTGCTGGCTCGAAGGGGCGGGCCCCACATACCCATGCCATGCGTTGCAATTACGCTGCAATGAGGTCTGCGCTCAGCTTTTTGGGGACTACTCAGGCAGCATTGAGGGGCATGGAGCAATCACAACAGCCCGCAGAATGCATTTGTGCTTCATATGCTGGCGCTGCAATCCAGCAACGCGGCCTCTGCACCACCTTCAGCATCCAAGTCCCGCACAACTTCATCGCACCCCAACAAACGTAGGGGCACGAGGGCCTCTACCAGATGTACGAGCTCGGCCGGGCCGAGGCGCTGACCTGGGCGCTGGAGGCGGGGTTCCCGCAGGCGAAGGGCTGCAATCTGGAGCGCCGCACGGGCCCCATGGCCATAGGGCCGACGCCAAAGCCCAAGCGGCGCTAGGCAAGCGTGCTGACGGGGCACCCGGAGGCCCAAAGGATGCCGATCGCTCACCAGCAGGGCATTCAAGCCACAAACACTGCAAACCTGAGGGCAAGTGCATCGATGAGATGGTGGGGTTTGAGTCATCCCCACAAGTGAGGGATTAGGGAGGCCAGATGGCCTGGCCTTGCAAGTGCACACGCATTGACCAGGCGATGAAGACACTCTTGGCTTGCTGACCGGGGCGAGATCCATCAATGCTCTTCCGACGCGGGCGCGGGGCGAGAAATCAGCTGGGTGTCGTGCAGGCATGTTGGCTGGCTTTTGCGTGAGGTACTGTCATAATTTGCACAGGGTGCTCAGGTCAACTCGACGGCACCCTTGACCAGGCCGCCCTAGCGGCCCGCGCGCACGCGTCGGCACGTCTGAATGGCAGGTATATATATCAATGAACAAAAGAATGAATATTTGCAATCTCCAAGATTGCCAAGAAGATTGCCAAGAAGTCCAGGCCCTTTCTGCCCGGATCTTGGAACGACCTTGATTTCTGATGGTTGTGAGAGCGCCTCGTGCCCGCAACTCCCTGCGCGCCAACTTGACAGTATGCATAGGCAACCCCCAGTTATCCCCCTCGAGCATTATTATTTCAGGGGTGTGTGATCCCCTCTCGCCTCTTGCTGCACCCCTCTACAAGACAGCACATTGTCCTGGCTCCGGCTGTACTGAGCATGCCTACCAACTGCTCTTTTTAATTGGCATCAGCTCACGGCAGGACCTTGACAACCCGACTTTGCGGCCCACCCACCAGCATTAACAACTGTTGCAGGGCGATGGGAAGTGTCATGTTGTGCCTGAATGGCGGTGCGCAACTTTCAATCCTTGCCTATGCAACTTCGAGGTGTAAGATGCTCCAGAGCCCCAAATCTCGTTGCCTGCGTCTCCCGAGGCAGGCCTGAGCACAACAGGTTGCAACGTGTGCGTGGACCGTGTCCACACACATGGCTGTCATCATCACTGGCCTTGTCGGCAGCCACCCATTCTCTCGTGTTGCGTTGTAATTCCACACTTAATGGTGCGTGTCTTTGTGGCATCTTTGTGTATGGATTCCCCCTGCTGCTGCTTGTACAATACATTGAACTGTCGTGAAATTTGAATTGTCGGCCGGCAGGTGAACCGGGACTCGCTATCAACATAAACAGATCAATATTCTTGATCAATCAACGAAGTTACTTGAGGGACTCTCAGCAACCGGCAGATCACGGAACAAAGAAACTCACGGAAATGCACCCCGCAGCACTTGCTGCACGGCGGGTCGTGGTGATCGGAGGGGTAGCTGGAGGCGCCAGCTGCGCGGCTCGCCTGCGTCGGCTAACAGAGACGGCGGAAATCACGCTGTTTGAGCGCGGTGAGGCCGGTGCTCTGCTGCGTCAGCAGTGCAAGCCACTGACAGAACAAGCTCCTGCGCAAGGCGCGGGGTCCGCAGGGGCGCTCAACAAACACCCAGCCACTTCATTGTCTGAGATCATTCGCTGTTCAGCAAACATGGCTGGAGCTGGTTCAAAATGCGGCTGGGTGCTGACATGGACGCAGTCCGATGAGCATCTCACAGTTGAACCTCATGGCATGCTCGCGCAACTTTCCCTGCAGGCGCCAACGTCTCGTTCGCAAATTGCGGCCTGCCCTACTATGTCGGAGGCGTTATCACGGTGTGGCGCCATGCAGCCGCAGTGTTGGAGGCCCGTCGCTGCATGCCCTTGTGCACCTGCACGGGAGCAAACGCACACCCATATATGCAGCTGCCGGCCGTCCCACCCCTGCGGCACCCATACCTACTCACAATGCCCCCAGCGCCCTCATAACCAGTCAACCTCACAGGGTGCTGCCATCCCCATGAGCGCGAGAGCCGCCAACCCCGCGCGTGCGCGCATGCGCTCCTGTGCAATTTCATCCGCCACCTGCCGCTGCACTCCCCAACCCCTACTCCTTCCCGCAGGACGAGAGCAAGCTCCTGGTAGCCAACGCGGCCAAGTTCAAGAGCTGGTTTAACGTAGATGTTCGCGAGAGGACCGAAGTGGTCGCCATCGACCGCCAGGTTGGAGAGGGGGTGGTCGGCATGCTTGCAGGTGCTCGTGTGCGTTGCGTGCATGCACGCAGCCGCGCACGCCCAGCATGCGTCAGCACACCGCATGGGCCCCAGTGCCTGGGCTGATGCGCGCGGTGGATGCAGCGGCGTGGGGGGCGGTAGGTGCAGTTGGTAGACGTGCTGGCGTATGCATGTGGTAAGGCAAGGCCGGGCACTACGCTGGGAGCCTTGCTTGGCTATGTGCTGTGCGAGCAAGCGCAGCAGAAAGGACACCCACATCATAAGGGCGTGCGCGTTGTGGCGTCGCCGAACGCGGCTTGTGCAAAGCATGCATGTCGGCAAAAGGCACCCGCATGTTGCACGCCAGAGGGTACACACAATGCTCTTGATAGGCGCTCAGCAGCACACCCTGACGCCAACCGGTCCTTTCGTCCAACCGCCGCACTGTGCTGCCTTTTGTTTGCCAACCTGCCAAGCGTGCCGGGTCTAAGCCCTATAGCTGTCGACCACCCCCTCCCCCAGGCCCGAACCATCACGGCGCGCGAGCTGCCCACTGGCCGCGAGTACAGCGCCCCTTTTGACGCCCTGGTTCTGGCGCCTGGCGCGCAGGCCATCCGGCCCCCCCTGCCCGGCATCGACCTGCCCGGCATCTTCCAGATGTGGGTGTGGCTTGCGTGGGTCCGCGCTGCTGGCTGAGCAACTGGGCTTGGGGTATAAACAAGGGTCGCTTCCTGCCATGCGCCCTGTGCCCCTCTCATTGGGTCGGCATCAGCACAAATCAACCAGGGCTTGCATGCTGCGCGTTTGCGTACAAGAACACGCACGTGCATGCACACATGCACACCCACAAGCTCACACCCTCACGCACCCCACTCCCAAACACACGAACGCAGGAAGACGATCCCCGACTCCAATGCTGTGCGCTCGTTCATTGAGGCCAACGGCGTGCGACGCGCCGTCGTGGTCGGGGCCGGCTTTATTGGTCTGGAGATGGTTGAGAATCTGGTGCACAGGTGACAGGAGATGGGAGAAGGTTTTCTTTGTTTATGCCGCTGCTGCTACTACTGCTGCTGCTGTGTCGCGCGCACGCAGCAAGTGGCCAGTTACGATTGCGTGGTTCAGCGTATGCCCGGCGTGCGGGATGCTGCTGCACCTTGCCCTGCAATCGCCGCAGGGGCGTTGAGGTGACCCTGCTCGAGGCGGGTTCGCAGGTAGGGGCGAGCGCTTCCACGCCTTCCTATGCCCTGGACGGCGTGCGCGCGCTAGCGGCAGGCGGATGCGTGGTTTTGCCTGTGGCTGTCTGCGCTTCAGCCTGCTGCTCTCAACATGAGCTTGAAACTGTCCCAGGGCCAACCAGCTGTATTGAGATCGCAGCTCAAAAACCCATTCAATCCCCCCTTCATTTTTTGCCAACCTTTCTGCACCCCAACCTGGCAGGTGATGCCGCCCCTGGACCCCGAGATGGCACAGGCCGTGTCGGCCGTGCTGGCCTCAAAGGGCGTCAAGGTGGTGCTGGGCGATGGCGTTGCAGGCTTTGAGCAGGTGCGCATGTGGGGGGTGCCATTGCACACCTGTGGCGCGAAGTGCATGCCATATCACTTTTGTATAGGCATTGAGGGGTGCAGGCAGCGCGGTCTTGAACCCCCCCACTTATTGTCGGACTGCGACAACTGACAGAGTACTGGCCCCGGCCGCCTGGCTGGCATCCCCGCGACCAACTCGTGCCTTGCCCAAATTGCGCTTTAGACTCCAATTGGATGAGCTTGTATGGCTCCAGAAGCGGGTGACTGCAGTGACGCTGTGACAATAATCCAATCCTTCTAGTGGACCATCTGTCTGACGCAGGGCCCAGGCGGCAAGGGGATGATGGTAAGAACTTCTGGTGGTAAGACGTACGACGCCGATATGGCTATGCTGGTCATAGGTAGGTGCACGCGTGCTGCTGTGACAGCAGAGGGCAGCAAGACTCTGATCCTCAGCAGTGGGAGCCGCTTGTACTTGAGAAGCGAGGGAGCTTTGTGCCTGTCCACGGTGAATCCATGGTCATCATAGCCGCAGCAGGGCCGCGACAGGTGCTGCAACGATGCTGTGTTTGAATGGGTGCCACTCAGCCAGGTGCATGTACGTGCGACCTCACCCCTCAGCCCGCCTAACCTCGTCGACTCTTCATTCCAATGAAATTGATGTCAATAGGACACTTGCGTGACTGTTGTACATGGCCACACCCAATTACATCCCCAAGTTCGCTCCTGGCTTTCCGCCTCCCATCACCCCAAATCCCCAGGAGTGCGGCCTGACACAGCCCTAGCAAAGACTGCAGGCCTGGAGCTGGGGGCGCGGGGCGGCATCAGGGTGGATGAGCACATGAGGACCTCAGACCCAGTCATATATGCAGTGGGTGAGTGTCACTGCCACTGCCCAGGACTAGTGCTTCGGCTCCTGCAGCAAGGGGATGCAGGTCGCGCTCCCAGGTTGGCGCGCTGAGCACAATCTGGCTGTGTGGTTGCACGGGTGCTTATACAGGACGAAAAGCCCAGCTGCATGCGAGAAGCCCCCTTCCCGCCCGGCTGCACTCCTGTTCTGATCGATGAAGCCCGCTGCCGCGCCCGCCACCAGGGGACGCGGTGGAATCGAAGGACTGGGTGACGGGCGAGTGGGGGCTGTGCCCGTTGGCCGGCCCGGCTAACCGTCAGGTCTGGTCACTGTGTTGGGCTCAGGTCGCCTTCAGCCGCAGTTTGGCCGGGTGATGTTGTCAGGGTACGGTGTTGTGAGGGTGTGCGTCTGTCTCAGATAATACTCATTAAGTGCATGTATGTGGTGGGGCTTGAGCCGTGCCCCGTCCACATTGAAACCCGCCACGCCGCGCAGGGCCGCATCGCGGCTGACAACATTGCCGGCCGCGACTCCAAGTTCCGCGGCACCCAGGGCACCGCAGTGGTCGGGCTCTTTGGCCTCACCATCGCTAGCACGGGTGCGCTGAGGCCAGGGGAGAGCGTTGTCAAAAACAGGTTGTCTGGGGATATCTCCGTGCCTCATCACATGCTGCCTGTGAAGGGTTGTCTGGCTTGAGGTTTGTACCGGCTGGAGGCCGGACAGCTGAACCCACCGGTCGCTGCTCGCGTAACACCGCACCGCTGGCCCTGCCCCCATGCCTCCCAGGCGCCAACGAGAAGACCCTGAAGCGCCTGGGCCGGCCCTACGTCAAGGTCTACACCCATGGTAAGGCGGGGGTGGCCCCTTACAGCAAGCTGCAGTCGCGCGAGAGCCATGCCAGGGGCGCGGCGGGGCTCGTAAGATCCAACAGGCAGCTGGACTCGTGCATCTGCGCCAACGACATGGGACTCCCATTCATGTGCTTCCTTGCACTTGGGTACTGTAGGCCTCACAACCGTTGTCGCTCCACCCCTGAACCCTGGCAGCCAACAATCACGCCGGCTACTACCCTGGGGCCTCCACCATTGACTTCAAGCTGCTGTTTGACCCCAAGGTGCTGATGACCTGCAAGCCCCATTTGGGCGTGCGTGCACACGCACACGACTACATGTGCGACAGCATACACATCAGTCTACGCAGCATCGTCATTTGCTTACTTGCAATCGCTTTCGCACTCAGCGGCCCTCCACACCTGTGCAGGCTCATAGCCATGCCGCGCCCCATGTGCACGCCTCCCCGACACACATGATCACAGGACGGGTTGATCCTGGGCTGCCAGGCCACTGGCACAGAGGGCGTGGACAAGCGCGTTGACGTGGTGGCGGCGCTGATGCAGCTGAGGGGGTCAGTGTTTGACCTGGAGGAGGCGGAGCTGTGCTATGGTGCGGTGGAAGAGATTTGGACGGAGGAGACCTGGGCGCGGCGCAGCGGCAGCGTGGCTGGGCGTGATCAGGCGACCCGAGGGCTTGTCATTACGGGTCCTCGGTCCTTCATGATTGTGAACGGGGCAAGTGGAGGACACTCCTGCACCACCGCTCCTGCACTGCGCTAGCAGCCGCAGCAACCCACAAGCGCCCACCTCGCCCTGCATGCAATCCCACTGGACCGCAGCCCCCCAGTACGGCTCCGCCAAGGACGTCCTGAACCTGGCCGGCATGGTGGCAGCCAACCACCTCAGGGGCGACCACCCCATTGTTAGCTGGTGCGGCCGCCGCTTGTGGCTTCTCCATGGCTGCTTCACCAGAAAAGTGTGTTGCGTGCTTGCGTAGGGCGTCTACCTGCATGCAGTTGTTGCCACGCAGCGCACAAAAGGCGAGGTGCATCTTTGCTTGTGCAAGCACATGTGCTTGGGTGCGGCTCCCAGTGTCTTCAGAGGATAATACCATTGTCGATTCCACTCACAGAAGCTGCAATGTGTTCTGACACCCTTATCACCTGCGTCCCTTGGTTTATCAAATCAAAATGTTTCAGGGACGATCTGCCACGCGTAAAGGAGGAGGTGGCGGCCGGCACCGCTGTATTGGTGGATGTGCGCGAGGTGCGGCCATCTGCACTGCAGGGTCAAGGGTGATTGGTAGTGCCACGCCCCCTGGTCCTTGTCTGGTGCCGTGGAGGCTATCATCACGACTATCACTACCTCTGTGTGCGAGCCGGCTCAGCACTCCACAGGGAGTGTGAAAGGCGGGCAGAAGCAGCAGATTGATGGACAGCCTGGGTTGCACGGCAGCAGCGACCGCTGGGTGTGCGACGCCTCCAAGTGGTAGATATAGATGCATACTAACTAATTACCGGATGCCTAAGGCAGCAGTGCTGTTTCCAGGCAGCTACAGCACCATTTCCCAGACTGCAGCAGGGAATTGATTTCTACTGCTGGCAGGCAAGGGGTTAATCGCCGACAAGCCGGGTTGCTTTTCCCGGCTGTCACTCCCTGGTTCCCCGCCGTTTCGGCAGTTCTTGTTTTGCCCCCGTCCCCCAAACACCCCAACCCTACCCGCACAACACTGCACCGCCGCCGCAGCCCTCGGAGGTGGCACGCGGCACTGTGGAGGGCGCCCTCAACTACCCCCTCAGCAGCCTCAGGGCGAGGCTCCACGAGCTGCCAAAGGGCAAGCGCTGCTATGTGTTCTGCCAGGTGCGTGCGCCCCGGCCGATACACGCCGCGATGCGCACGTCGAGCAGGCTCAACATGCTGGGCACAGGCACCATTCGCGGGATGTATTGCTGGTGCCGGGCAGTATCTCAAGTGCCTGTTCGGAGGAGGAGGAGATTGGAGCTCAACTGGACCACTGGATCTAGCCGTTTCCTGCAGGCGCCTTGGCAGGATTCGGTCTGCAGGCAGTCCAACCTAGTGTGCACCGTTGATGCACGGCGCAAGGACCACTCGTACGTGCCAAACACCACAGGTCGGCCTGCGCGGCTACAACGCCACGCGGCAACTCCTGCTGGCCGGCCGCGACGCCGTAAACATCAGTGGCGGGTGGCGCTCGGCGCTGCAGGCTGGCGTTGTCAGCAGCACGCTGTGATGCCCGTGCTCGGCGCTGCAGGCCGGCGTCGGCACCAGCAACCTGTGCTGCCCCCACCTGCACGGCAAAGCATAGCTTCAAATCAAATCAAGGGTCCTCAAAAAGTGACACCCCAGGCTGCATGCATTGCTCATGAGAGACTGCACAGCCAAGTTACAGTGAGATTGGGACAAGCGCCAGCAATCCGGATTGCTGCTCAATACCCTCACCACTTGCCACACAAATCATCAAGAGGACTGTCCACCAGAAGTCCGTATTCACTCATTTGCATCGGTGTTTGGTGTTGCCTGCTGCTGTGGTGCCTGCTTGGAAGGGCAGCTGGCGCTAGGTACTACCGTGACTTGTTTGGCCCGTATCTGCATAAACCTGGACAGAATATTCGAACGGAGGATGCTGCAACTAATTCATTCCTTCACAAGGTATCTGTTTGGTAACAACTGGCGACCGACCGTACTCAGGTGCTTCATTTATAGGTTACAAATATCCATCTGCTTGTCAACACAGTCCAGACACAGCTAGGTCAAATAGCTCGTTGCCCAAAGCAGGACATCATGATGAGTTGTGTCGCATGGCAAGCGTGCTGCGACCAGCAGCATTATTTACAAGAACCTTTGTTGGTGCCCTTGCAGACCTGCCTTGCAAAGCGGCTGCCCCAAACCTTGGCCCCGTCGCCACACAGAGGGTGCAGCGCCGGGGCCTTGTACGAATGGGCGATGACAAGTGCTCCTAAAACCCACACCTGTGCGTGCGCAGGAGCCCCTGCGCAGGAGCCCCTGCGCAGGAGCCCCTACGCACTTGTGTACAACGTCACGCGGCGCCCCACAAAGTCCAAAAGCCAAGCGCTCGGCCATGCGCGCAGCATCACTGTGCCAGCAGCACAGGGTGCGCAACGCATGTCATGCAGCAGGAGTGAGAAACGCACGTTGCAGCCACATGGCGCATCCGCCCGACGATGACAGCCAGACGCCACGGCTTTGGTCGGCCTGGGGAGTGGTGACATCACTGCATGACATGTTGGTAGTCTACGCTGCAGCAAAGTGTGCTGTGAAGTAAGGAGGGAGGCCTGACTCTCCCGTCATCAACAAGCTATAGTCAGCCAGAGGGGGACACGACAGGGGCGCAGCCGGCCGCGTCATCGTAAATGCCTGAGCGATCGCTTTGCTGACTAGGTCGGGGGTCAGTTCGTGGCTAATTCAGTTGGCGCGCCACCGGATCAGAGGGATCGTCGGCGGGCAGCCGGCCGAGGCAATGAGGGAACTCGTGCCGTTCGTTCTCGTGCCGGCAGCCACATGAGTAGTGTGGCTGCAGGCGCAAGAGGAGCAGCAGTATGCGCCTATGTACACAAGACCTGTTTGAGTGATTCCAATCACTGACCCTAATCTCGATTGTCCAACGATGTATCAAGAACATACACACATATCAGCACGCCCTATCCTCGGCGCGCAAGCCTGCGGCCATCACAAAGACGGGCGCCGGCCGAGTGCATGCTCACGACAGCGAGACGAGCCCATCGCCGGGCCTCACAAAGGGGCCCTTCTTTGCCATGCGCAGCCCCGCGTCCGCCGCGCGCCCCCGCTGGTCCCTGCCCGCGCCGCCGTCGCCGTCGCAGTCGCTCGAGCCGCAGTCCGAGCCAAACACGTCGCGGCCGCGGCCCCCCTCATCGCTCGTCGCCGAGCCTCCGGACCCGCTGCTGCCGTCGCCGCTCCCGCCGCGGCGCGCCCGCGGCGAGCGCGGCGCAGCGGGGGCGTCGTCGGCGCCGTCAGAGGACACGGCGTCAAAGGATGGCAGCGAGTCCACAGAGGACTGCGACTCGAAGGACAGCCGGTGCGCCAGCACCGCGACCTGCGGCCGCGCTTGGGCGAATCCACCGGGCACCTGCGGGCGCGGCTTGGAGGCGGCAGCTGCGGCGGAGGCCTTGGCGGCGCGCTTCGCGAGCTTCTTATAGGAGCCCGCGCTGTCCACCTCCGCAGCCGCGATGCAGACGGCGTCCAGGATGTGCATGGTGGGGTAGGCCATCTGTTCATGGGTGGGCAGGTGGGGCGACATGTTGGGCCGACACATGCTTCTGGGGATGTGTGCACGATGGTTGCCGGTGTGTGCAGAGCGCGCTTCCGCTCCACCACGGTGTTCATCCGCCACACCGGCATCATCTTGCAGCCCGCAGGCGACGGCGAGGTGGTCTGTGCCTCTGTGGGTCAATCCACATCGCCCCAAGGCGAAGCTCACACAAATTTCGCGCCAGTCCTGGACCCTAATCTCCGCTCAGCTAGCAGACCTCGCACATCCACCGCGCCCACCTTGCCCTCCACAAACGCCAGCTTGTCCATCATCTGCCCAGACTCGCGCGCCACGGCGCCCTGCACGGCGTCCATCAGGCCCGGCAGCCGCCTCAGCGCGCTTGGCACCCCTGCGGCGGCGACGTCATTGATTTTTTCTCAGTGCTTGAGGTGGGGTGGAGGCAAGCCTGTCGCGTTTACAAGAAGACATGTCGCAAATGCGCGCTGCGGAACACTTTAAACTGCACAAAGCCCTCACAGTGTTGCACTGCCAGCCCAAGTGACCCTGCGTTTGCAGTCGGCATGCTGTCAGGGCCGCTTGATGTCGCAAGACCCCGCCTCACCCTTGGGCCACATGCAGAAGCGGTACTGCACGCGCGACAGCGGCCAGCCGCCCGGCTTGCTGGGCGTCTGCAGCGTGAACGCCCAGCTGCCCTCCAGCTTCAACATCAGGTCCTGGGGTTGCAATAGATGAAGTTGAGTGTGGACGGCGCGTGCTTCAAGGAAAGGCTCTGTGTCTGCTGTTTGCTCCCAACATGCGGGGGGGGGGGAGGACAGGCCAAAGGGCTGGCCACAAGACTGACCTCTGGGCCGCTGCCATTGTTGAATATCCCCCTCACCATGCTGGAAGCACACAAGCCTCTGCAGCGCGAAACGCCCCAGACGCCTTCCCCTACCACATGCACCGCGCCACTTGCGCAGCCGCTTCTCCGTCCCCCCCCCCCCCGTCCCCCAATGTGCAGTCGCGGCACTGCCATTTGGCGCGCGCACCGACTGGATGAGCTCAAACGTGACAGTGACCGCGGCGCCTGACGCGCTGAGGTCTGCGCACTGGCGCACGCGGGTGCGCGCCCACTTCTTCCAGAACAGTACGCGCATCGGCGCCACGATCGTCACGTCCTCCTGCAGCGGATCCCCCGGGCCGCCGCCGCCGCCGCGGTGGGCGCGCTGCTCCACGCGCCATATGCTGGAGCCCTCTGCGGGACGACTCGCGGTTGCACGGGCGTGGTGCAGGGGCGGGGTGATTCAGCGTGGTGTGGGGTCCCAGGTGGGACAGGGGCAGCGTGAGTTCAGGTCTCGTGCCGCAAGAGCATGTGCCTGAGCCGCCCCATCTCCCGAAACCTCCAGCAGCCCCCGCGTGGCAGAGACACACGAGGTCAAGCTGAAACCTGTATAAAACTTAATAAACGCTATCTCGCGAGGGCAGACGCGCACCTGGCGCGCAGAGGGCCAGATAGCACTGCTCCGGCGTAAGGCGCACGAAACCCGTCGCATCGGCGCAGACACGACTATTATTAGTGTCTACAGATGTATTCACTGCCCACTGAGATGGTGCCATGGCGCGGACGCGATGGCTGATGGGCAGATGTGTGCGTGGCGGGTCAGAGATCCGAGGAAGGGGAAACCTGAAGCCATAAGAGGGCGCAATAGCTGCCGTATGACGCGTGAGAATGTTGCCGAATGACAATCGCGTCTGGGGACCGGGCGAACATGCGCGCCGGACGAGAGAGCTGAAGGGCCGGTTGGCCGCCGAACGAATGCTTTAGCGGCTGATGCACTCACTTCTTGGCACTTGGATTGATTTTCTCACACATAATATGAGAGGCAAGACTGTCTGAAGGGCTCCTCGCCCCATCTCGCTCGCATGCTGTGCACGCTTCCGTATGGGGGCGTTGTCACACACTGTGTGACCTGTGTCACAGGCCAGAGCAAAGGCAACCAAAGAATGAGCACAAGTACCATGAACTTCATTGCATAACACTGTGCAGTATTTCCTACGACGTGCCTGGGCCATGCGTCATTTGTGTGCTGACATCTCGCAATCGCCTCCTGAGGGCGGGTGGAGTAAGCTCATAAGCATGTCCGAAGACTGGTTGCTGCGTCAAGCATCCTGGAGGAGAATAAGTTCCTGGTGCGCTGCATTCAGCCCGATGCTGCTGACCATCTCGCCCTCCCACCACTGCTCATCCACCCCGCCCAATGAGGACGAACTCAGCCGCACCTGCCGCATGAATGCAACAAGCCTTGAAATGCCTACACACTCCGACTTGCATACATCATAAACCAAAGGGTGCACTGTACTTGGCTGCGAAAAGACGACGTCACCAAGGTTTGGCCGTGACTCTCACGGCAATGGCTCGTCCACGACCTGTGCCACGGGGTAGAACTTTGTTGCGATAGTTGAGAGAGATTTCGAAGATTAATTCACGGCAAAGAAGAGCCATGCACTCAACCACCCTGCGCCGCCCCTGTGCGACCCAGCCGAAAACTCACCTCGACCCTGGGGCCCTGCAGCGCAAGCGGCACTGCAACACCCACATAATGTGCAGGTGACCAGGTGCATGCATTCAATTCGAGTGCATCGCCGCGCTGCCCATCACAGTTAATTTGGTCTGCCTGTTGTGCACGGGCCTCGGCAGCAGTGGTGGCCAAGCGACAGCATCGTCGCTGAGCGCCTGCCGTGCCGTGAACGGCCGCCCCATCCCTGCCCTAGGAGATCACTGCGATCCAAACCTCTTGGTTTCCTCCGTCATTGCAGTGCGAAAAACGAGCTCCAGGAGATCTGCGTCAAGAGGCTCTGGCCATCGCCTGTATACACGACCAAGTTGGCGTCGTCGGCGGGCCCCTCCTTTGCCCTGTGGCGTTTCGGCGACCCCGGCGCAGAGGCGTCGGGGCCCTTCCAGGTGACTGTCGAGGTGGCCTCTTCCCCCAGGGGTCCCAAGACCAAGCTAAAGGGCGAGGGCGCCGGCCACACAAAGCGCACCGCCGAGCAGGAGGCGGCGCGGCAGGTGCTCGGCAGCCGCCAGCTGCGCAAGCAGGTGGCGCTGCACGCCGCGGCCGCCGTCGCGCCGCGCAAGGAGGGCCCCTGGAATCCCAAGGGTCATCTGCAGGAGGTCGTGTCCAGGGGGCTGCTGGAGATGCTTGGGTTTGGCAAGGAAGATGCATTCATAGAATGTGAATCTGTGTACCGAGGCGGCCTGTCGCATGCGCCCATGTTTGAGGAGCGCGTGAGGGTGGTCGCCCCTCCTTTGGCAGTCAGCAGTGGTGAAGAAGACGCGGAAGATGAGGAGGAGGACGAGAGCAACTCGGATGCGGGTGCCTCTTCCAGCATCTGCTCCTTCCCGCGCCCTGCTACAGGCACGGCAGTTGAGGCCAGCGGGCGTGGCCCCAGCAAGCGGGCGGCGCAGGCTGCTGCGGCAGAGGCGCTGTTGCTTGAGCTGCAGGGGCAGCTGGAGCGCCTTTCCCGCTCCACCAAACTGTAAATTATATGTCCCTGTATACTATGATGGGCGTTGCGGCTTGACCAACATCGTAGTGGTGCGATCGGGGCGGGCAGAGCGCAGGCGCCATGCCGTGTGCCGCCACCCGTGGTTGGTGGGCTCTCTGTTGCCGCAGGCTGAGGTTGTTTCTTGTGTTGCTTGGCCCTCAGCTCATCTGTGATTGTGCCTTTGGGCTGGTCAGCTTGGCAAAAGCAGGCGGGCTTTGGCCTGTCATGGACTGTTCGCTCAATGAATGCTTTGCATTTAATCCATTCATCTTGCCCTGGGAAATGCCAGTGTAGGGTTGGCTGGGTGGCCAGCGGCGGCCTGAGACGGCAGCAGCAGCGCTGCAGGCACGGGTACAGTAGTGAGCCAGGTGGGCCAGTCGCAAGAGCAGCGCGGCCATGCACCTGTGGCTGAAGCCACTTGCCTAGTTCAGAGTTGTTAATCGAAGTCTCACTTAGAATACCTGATATGCCGCAAAATACGAATGTGGACTGTCTTTGGCTGGGTTTCTCAGTTTCGAGGCAAGATCGTTCTCGACCTGTGCCACGGGCAGCGCCTCGTCATAGGAACTGGCAGAATGCCCAAAACAGCTCCTTGATAAGTTCGTGAATGCAGACCCAAGCTTCGACCTCGGTCGAACCCCCAACCTCGCCGGCGGTGCCGCCGCCCCTGCCGCAGCTGCTCCAGCACCTGCTGGCGGAAGCGCCTGTGAGGGGCGCGGTGCGCCGCGAGCCCCTGGTGCCCTGGGCCGTGCGGCAGCTGGGCCTGAGCTCCGAGCGCGAACTGGAGCGCATCTGGGAGAAGCCGCTGCTGCGCCAGAGGCTCAATACCCTGCTGCGCGGCCTGAAGGTGCGGCGGAGCTCGGGCGTGCGCGCGTGCCGCACCTCAGGCGTGGCCGTATGACAGCTCGGATCGATGCACTCTCAAACGGCCGGCACTTCCTGCTCGGACAAAATCTCGCCTTGTGTCCGCGCCCGACTCACTCCGCGGCCTGGCTGCCGGCTGCCTCGCCACGGATTCACACACCCTCTCCCGCCTCCCCCTCACACACTTGCCCGCTTCCACAGGTCCGCTGCCACGTCTACCCCGACCAGCTGCGCGCCCCCGGCCGCGCCTGCGGCGGCTGCAGGGCTCAATTCAAGGTCGATTACATCGACCCCCGCCCCGCGGGCGACATTCGCCACCCCGACCACCAGCATCCCGGCGGGGCCGCTGTTACGGTCGTGGAATACTGGCGCTCCCACTTCCCCGACGCAGCGGCGCTTCTGCAGCTCGACCACGGCAGCAGCTATAGCAGCTACAGTAGCAGCGGCGGCGGAGGCAGCGCGACCGTCGGTGGCGGCAGCGGCGGCGGCGGCGAAGCGTCAAGGCTGCCATGCCTGGCGACGTTCAAGCCGAGCAACGGCGGCGCCCCGGCTGGCCTTGGCGCCGACGAGGAGGTCCGCCTGAACAGCGAGGAGTGCTACCGGGTGTACCCCATGGCGGCCTGCAGCATCGCGGTCGATGCCGCGGGGGGCCCTGCGGACCGCCGAAAGCCGCTGCGCTGCGGCGCGGCGTGGCGCGACTCGGGGGAGCCGCCCTGGGTGTCGAGGGCGCTGGCCGCGATGGCGGCGGCGGCGGCGGCGGCGGCGGTGGCGGCGGCGGCGGCGGCGGGCACACGACAGGAGGGGCGGGGGCAGGGGGCGGCGG
>NW_014013287.1:27666-30987 GCF_000611645.1 Monoraphidium neglectum | reverse complement strand
GGGAGGGGCATGGGGACAACCTCCACACACGGGCGCATGTTACGTGTGTGCGTCAGCGACGCAGATGGACAGAATCGGTCCACATGCGCCGTCTGCCCAGTCGTCTGAGCATGGGGTTGTTTGCGTCAACCTGCAAATCACCCGTCCCAGCCCCCCACATGCACATACGGTGCAACCACCCGCCATGTTCCCTTATATCACCCTTTGTCACCTCCCTCTCCTGCCCCCCCCCCCCAAACCACCACCACCAGGCACCATGGCCGGGGTGCTGCCCGCGGTGGAGGTGGACGGCCGCGTCATTGGCAGCGGACGGCGCGGTCCCGTGACGGCGCGGCTGCAGGCGCTGTACGCGGCCCTGATGGAGCGGGAGGCGGCCGCGGGGCGCGACGCCGCGCTGGACGAGGACGAGGGCGGCCGCTGAGGCTAAGCCTGCCGGCAGGGGGTGGACGTCTAGGGAGCTTACATTGGCAGACATGTTTTTTCGATGTGATCGGACTTTTGGCCGCGTGTCTTTGGTCTCTCTCATACAGGTGGTACTGGAAGGGTTGGCGCACGAGGGCCGCCGCCCTGCTGTGGCAACGGCACGTCCCAAGAGGATCGCGCCGCACTGCGCGGCGCCCATGCCACCGCCGTGCCACACGGCCATTGCCGGTCCTGCCTGGAGCTGTGGCCGCACTTTTGTCGGCTGCCCTGCCTTGCCCTGCGTGGATGTCAGCACTCCTGCTTGCAGATGTGTGTTGGCGCTGCCCCAGCGCTGCTGCCGCGTATGAGCTGATCGTACGTTAAATCGTCAAGCTTCCCTTGTGACCCCATTGAAGGGCGCACGCATGGGGCGGCTGCCAGGGCGCGGACCCTTCTACCCGCTGCCGCAACCATTAATCACACTTCCTCACTTTGATGCTGCGAGTCCTTGTTGTTACATTGCTGCCGGGCAGGCGAGGTAGGGCGGTAAGACTAAGCAAATTCGTGCTCGCCTCAGTGCTCGTCCACGGCATCGCCCCCAGGCAATGACCCGCCCGCGTGACGTCACGCGGCGTCAGCCCTCCAGCACCACCGGCATCACAGCATCGCTGCTGGCCACCGATGAGGCGCGCCCAGCGCGCGAACCCGCAACAGACGTGCCCCGCGACCCGCCAGCCCCGGCGCGAGCCCCCGCGCGCCGCTCCGCGCGCGCCGCCGCCGCCGCCGCCGCGCGCCGCGCCGCGCGCCGGCGGTCGCGCAGCCAGCGGTACACGCCCAGCCCGGCCGAGCCCAGCAGCGCGAGCCAGAACGCGCCGGAGCGCGCGGCGCGGTAACGCTGCAGCGCCTTGGCCCGCGCCAGACGCTGCGTGTGCTCCTCAGTATACTCCACCACCTGGGGGGCGCGCTCCGCTGCCGCCTCGCGCGCCTCCTGGACCCATGCCGCGCGCGCCACCTCCGGCACCGCGGCCGTCGCCGCCGCCTCCACCGCCGCCAACGCCCGCCGCACCGCGCCCGGGCCGCCGGCGTGCGCCAGGGCAAGCTGGGCTGAGGCGCGGTCGGCGGCGGCGACGGCCGCGGGGCTGCTGGTTGGCGGGCTCACGTCGGCGCCCAGCGCAGAGCTCAGCGCCGCCGCAAGCGTGCCCAGCACCAGCGGGTGCTTACGCAGGTCTGGCGACAGCCATGAGGCATCGAATCCGCCACCCCGCTGCTGCTGCTGCCGCGGCTGCTGCCGCTGCTCCTCGTGCTGCTGCAACCACCACGGACCGCCAGCCTCCGAGCCGTCCTCGTTGCCGCTGCCGCTGTCCAGCTCCGCCGCCGCGCGCGCATACGCCGCCTCCGCCCTCGGATCGCCCGCCGCCGCCTCGCGCGCCGCGGCCTCCGCCTCCGCCGCTGCGCGCGCCGCCGCGTCGGCCGGCGTCAGGTCGATCAGCGCCGCGGGCACCACGTCGAGCGGCGCCCCCTTGGCCGCCAGCCGCGCCGCCCGCGACCCCGGCGCCGCCACATCAGCGGCCTCGCCGTCCTCCGGCGCTGCAGACGCGTCCTCCCTCTCAAGCCGCCGCTGCCGTAGGATGCGCATGGCCCTGTGGTAGGCCTTGGTCTTGAGCCAGGCTACGTCCTGGGCGGTGCGGCCCTGCACCAGCGCGCGGCGCTGCGCCACGCGGGCCGCCAGCTTGGGGTCAGCAGGCCCCCTCAGCTGATCCAGCTCTGCCAGCTCCTGCTGGGCTGTTGGGATGATGGATGGGTGGGTGGGCAGGAGTTGTGACGAGGCGGTTTAGGGCGGGGGCATGTTGATGGGATTGGGCACTGGAACGCGAGGATGTGCAGACCGGGGAGGGTGTGCACCCCTGAGCGCGTGCAGCCTGGCTCAGGCAGGCAGTGTGGCATGTTGAGCCGACCGGTACATACGAGACAGGGACGGGCGCCGCTGCCCAACGCCCGGCTGGGCCAGGACAGGGCTGGGCCTATGAGCGTGAGCAAGCTCGCCGGGCGCCAGCCGACAGCGCACCCACGAACGCACGCACGCGTGCGCGAGCGCACCTGCGTCCTGCACTGCCTTGTACTCTGGTGGCGGCATGCGGAATTCATGCAGCGCGTAGTCCTCCAGGTCCTCTATTGGGTCCAGAGACTCGTCAGAGGCCTCCCAGGGGGGCGCGCTGCAGAGGGAGCGAGGTGGGTCGCAGCGCGTGCAGCGCAAAAAGGGTGGTCCCGCGGGCCACTGGCAGAGGTGCCAGACCGCCTTTGGGGAGATTGCATGCCTGCTCGTGTGTGACCTGCCGTCTCATAGCAGCCTGATTTGGGTGTATGCATGGCCCCCTCAGCTTCAACTTCCTGACGAACATCCCATATGTTGGAGGCATCCGTCGCCACATCGGCGCGTCGCACGAGTCCCGCTGCTGAGCGGGTTCGGCTGCGGCGGCCGCACCTGAACTCGCGCACTTCGTCGATGATGTCTGGCTCGAACTGGTCCCCTAGCAGCTCTGCCACATTGTCCTTTGCCACCTTTCGCCGCGCATCTTCCTCCATTGCGCCATTCTCCAGCTCCGCAGGGACAAGCTCGTAAAGCGTGCCGCCCTCGCTCTGCACCATGTCCTCCATCTCACTAACACCAATGCTCTGCTTCTTTTTACCCATGACTGCAGCCTCTGCAATAGGAAGGATGCTGATCTGAAGACGCCGGGCGCGTCCTTGGATTGGTTGAGCTCTCCCAAAATCGTTTTGAATAGCGCATTAGATACAGTGTCTGCATTGGATCTGAACTGGCGCCATCGTCAACGTCCACCTGTACCTTGCCCGTGCAATCAAGGCACCAGGCAGTCGGGTGCCGACACGCGCCCGGGGGGGGGGGGGGCGTTGCTGCAC
>NW_014013287.1:24128-27140 GCF_000611645.1 Monoraphidium neglectum | reverse complement strand
GGGGGGGGGGGGGGGGCGTTGCTGCACCCTACGACCCCTCCTTGCCCTATGGACAATGATGTTAATTGAAAGATTACGCAATGGTCATGGGCTTCCCGGGGGGCTACAACGTGATAGCTTCAGTTGCAACGCGCATAAAGGTTGACCCACCATGTGCAATCTTGATGGCAACAACCGTATGAATGCACACCCGATGCACTGGGCGACCCGGGGTAGGGGGACAGCATGAATGCACTTCACTCAATGCTCTGCTGCGCAACCCCGGGTCATGCTTGCCTCAGAGCAGGCTGAGCAAGACAAATCAATGTCCCGGTTGTTTGGGTTGCAGTGCACGTGCGTGTTTTGCACGTGATGATCGACCACTACACGCACAGTGCTCTGATTTTTGATTGGCTGGTAAACGGCCTGCACTGCTTCACGGCGCAGTCGCTTGCCATGGCATTGGCTTTGAAATCTCTCTGCAGGTTGCGCGAGAGGAGTGCCCCTCGCAGACATGCACACCAACCATGCTGGCGTGGACCACCATTGGGAACGCGGCAAGCAGTCATTGTACACCTTAAATTCAACGTGCAAACTTACCACCAGGTCACTGGCAGCCTCCTGCCAAGCTTTGAGCCTGGTGCAAGGGCAGTGAACGCAGGACCGGTGTTGAAAAGTGCCCACGGCGCTGTGCCGCACTGCTGACTTGGACTTGATTGGTGTACACCATTGCAACTCTTTGCCTGCCGGCTTTTGTCAAGGCCCAGTCTAGAACGGTACAACCACTCAGCGTCTGCCATTGGACACCGTGCCTCACGTGACATGATGCGTACCGTAGCTGAGACGCAGCTGGAGCAATGGCATGCCGCTCGCCGACCTCCCACGCCAGCCATGCGCAGAAGGTAGACTTGACTCGTCCATTCTTGTGAGCGTCAGGGTTGTCTGGCCGGCCTATGCCTACTAGTAGGTCGTTTGTTTCGCGGCACAGGTCTGTCCCGTCTGCGCCCTTTGCGGGCGGACGGCAGCCCCTCTTCTTGTATCGTTATAGCTCGATCCTATCTGTCAAGGCGCCCAGCACGTACTTCAAACTAGCTTTTGCTGATCTCCTGGTCGGAGCACATCAAAATGGCAAAGTTGGTGGAAACGTTTCAGCGCCTGCAAAAGATAGAAACAGCATGCATGCCCAAGGACGATCCAGCGCCCGGTAGGCGCGTGGCAGCGGTTTCAGCAGCAGCGTGAAGCGCAGGCCGCTCGCTTGTGCTGCTGTCGTCGCTGGTGCCGCATGGGGAGTGGGATGGTTAGTGATGCTACGTGCGACCAACTGGCCTCATGTAGAGCATGCAGCAGTCACGGTATAGCGCAATTGCGCACGCCGATCAGGAGGCTACCTCGCCATTCCCTACACATCCGCCCCCCCCTTCACACACACACGCACACACCCCTCGCGCGCTCTCAGTCTTCCTGCTGGATGAGATCCTGGAGCTGGCGCGTTCCTCCCCCGAGCAGGCCCAGGCTGTTGCTGAGTCGATTGAGCGCAAGCTGGCCAGCAAGTCGCCTATAGTCAAGTTCAAGGTGGGCCGACAGGGGAAAGTGGTGATGGTGTTGGTGCATAGACAAGGATGCACGGGTGCAAAGCCACGCCGGCATGCAGGAAATGCGATGCAGCGCTGAGATTCCTGGAGTTGGCTGCTGAGGGACGCATTGCCTGGTCAAACATGTAACGCGGATGTTTTCTCCATGGGTGCTGCTGTTGTCCTCATGCCGCGACTCACTATGGTGCCCAAGCGCAGGCCCTGCGCATCATCAAGCACCTCTGCACCAAGGGCTGCTCCACATTCCAGCGCTGCATGCAGAAGCAGTCAGGCGCCGTGCGGTGAGGGCCTGCCTGGGATAGCCGGGCCAGCATTGGGACCAGCTGCTTGCGCCGAGCCTGAACGCGCTTGAGTACAGAGTAAGCCATGCGGGCCTCTCTCGCTGGCCCGTTATCGGCGCCTGGCCCCCATGCATGGCCCCGTCATACCTTGGGCACGTCTCTCAGGGAGCTGGTGCACTGGCGCGGCGAGCCCGACCCCTTCAAGGGCGACGTCCCCAACGCACGCGTCCGCGAGTTTGCCAAGGAGGTCCTGGAGGTGCTCTTCAACGCCAACCCAGTGGCCAGCTCGGCGGCGGCCTCGGGCAGCCTCGCGGCGCAGGGCCGCATCCAGGGCTTTGGCAGCGACGGCCCCGGCGGCGCCGCGCCGGGGCGCAGCTCTCACAGCAGTGGCTATGGCGGCGGCGGCGGGGGCGGCGGCGGCGGTGGCATGGGCGCGCTGGCGGGCGCGGCGGCGTCGCTGGAGGGGCCGCTGGCGGCGGGCGTGGCGACGGTAGCAGGCGCGATCAATGACTTTTTGGGCAACTCGGGCGCGCGCACGGGGCTGACGGGCTCGCGTTACGGCAACACCAGCCCCACCCGCAATGGCGGCGGAGGTGGCGGGTACAACAACGGCGGCGGCGGCTATGGCGGCTTCGAGCCCATGGGCGGCTACAACGGCGGTGGCGGCGGGTCCTCCTCGTCGTCTGCGCCGCGCGTGACGCCGTCGCAGGTGTTGGGCAGCGAGGAGAGTGTGGTGGGCGACGTCTGCGCGCCGGGCGGGCTGCGCCCCACACCGGATGCGGCAGACCTGCGGCGCTTTGTGGGAGCGTCCAGCGCGATGGACGGCCTCAGGCTGGCGGAGGTGCTGCGCGCCAAGATGGAGGGCGCCGGCGGCTGGCAGGTCGCGCTGCGCGCGCTGTGCGCGCTGGAGGCTGTGCTGCAGCAGGGCAGCAGCCAGGCGGCGGGCGAGGTGGCGGTGATGTTCCAGTCGGACCCTGCGCCCCTGCAGGCGCTCGCGACGGCGCCGCAGGCCCTCGTACGCGACGCCGCCGCGCGCTGCCTCAGGCAGCTGCTGGGGGAGGACGCGGTGCCGGCGGCCGCACCTGCCGCCGCTGCAAGCGGCGGCGGGGGCGGCAAAAAGGGCGCGGCTAAGCCCTACGCCACGGCCGCGCCCGCCGCGG
>NW_014013287.1:16741-23968 GCF_000611645.1 Monoraphidium neglectum | reverse complement strand
GCTAAGCCCTACGCCACGGCCGCGCCCGCCGCGGCGGCCCCTGCCGCGGATCTGCTGTCGCTCGACGACGAGGCGCCCACGCCCGCTGCCGCCGCCGCGGCTGCGCCCGCGTCTGCGCTCGACCTGCTGGGGGACCTGGCCGGCCCGCCCGAGCCTGCGGTGCCCCCTCCGGCTGCTGCTGCAGCGGCGGCCGCGGATTCCATGTTCTCAGGCCTGGAGGTGGGCGTTGCACCGGCGGCGCAGCAGACAGCAGCGGCTGTGCAGGACCTGTTTGGCGGTTTGTCGATGTCGCCGGAGCCCCCCATGGCGGCAGCAGCGGTGGTGCGTGCAGCCGCGGGCCCGCCTGCCGTGGGCGAGGGTGCGGCCCCACTGCCGGATGACATGTTCTCTGGGCTGGGGGGCGGCGTCTTGCCAGGCCCCACGCCCCCGCAACAGCAGCCATGGCAGCAGCCGCCGGCGACCTCGCAACAGCAGCCACAGCAGCAGCAACAGCCATGGGGCCAGCAGCAGCAGCAGGCGCACGTGCAGCCCGCGGTTCAGATGCAGCCGTTGGGCGCGCTTGGCGGCGGTCTGATGATGGGCGGCGGTGGTTCCCCTCTGAAGACGTCCCATGGAGCGGTGGCGCAGCAGCACCACTTTGGGGGCATAGGTTCAATGGTCGGTGGTCTGGGCGCGGCATCTGCAGGGCCACACACAAGTGGCATGGGGCAAGGGCATGGGCTGGTTGGGGGTGCAACCGCCGCTGCTGGCGTGCCGGGCGCGGCGGTGCAGCAGCAGCCTTGGAGTGGCGGCCTCACCAAAGACCATGCTGCTTTTGACTTTGTGCTCGATGAGTTTGGAAAGCGATGATATCGATGTGCTGCAGGACATTTTGACAGAGCCCACCTCATCTCAAAGCATTGGTGTTTGATGTGCCACAGCTCAGCATCTCTGATTGTGTAATACATGTTTAAGTCATAACTATGTGTGCGGTGGATGTCAGCGCTGCAATCTCACGCAGGGCGTTGGCGCGCAAAGAGAGCAGCAGTGACTGCTGAGTGCCTGCTGCTGCAAGGGTGGTATTGTTGGGCCGTGGCCCTGCCCGAAGGCAAGCACTTTCACGTCAGAGCCACCCTCTAATTCCTCATCCCAGCAATCTCTGCGCAATGGCTCTCGCTCAGAAGTCCGCTGCCGCTTGCAGCAGGGTCGCTGCCCGCTCCATGGGCGCGGCCAGGCCCGTTCTGCCGGCCGTTTCCAAGCCTGCCGTGAGGTGCGCTTGTCCGAGCGCGAGCGGCTACCCCAATGGAGCGCGGCAGCGGGCCCCAGTTCGGAATGCCTCCCATCCTCCGGCACACAGCGCGTTGGCCCCGATCTCAAGCCACGGCGCTTTTCAATCATTTGAATGTCCCATAATTACGCAGGACTGCTCGCAAGGCCGCCCCGGCCAGCCGTGCGGCGACCGTGACCAAGGCGCTGCCCATGGAGGTGGCGATGGTTGCGGGCGAGGGTGCCTTCATTGGCGGCGTGGCCCTCACCATGACCGCCATCACCCTCGTGGTGAGCAGCGGGTGATGAAGATCAGGCCTGTCACGGGTCTAGCGCAGGGGGGTGGTGGTTGCACATTGATGCATTGACATGGTCAATATCAAGCGGCGCATAGGCCATTGGCCCAGCAGCTCGAGATTGAAAGCAGGCACATGGCAGGCTCACTGACTTCGCGTGTGGTGTCGACATGTTTTTGACCGACAATGCCATTGATGTGGACATCCTCAGCGCATCACACGCTGGGCCCCTCGACACCCTCGTCAACCACCCTACCCATTTTCCGTTTGAATCTCGAAGGGCCTGGCGATCGGCTTCGTGCTCCTGCGCGTGGAGTCGCTGGCTGAGGAGGGCAAGTGAGTTGCGGGGGAGGCGAGCCCGAGGCTGGCGCAATAGAAAGCCGGACCCACCTCGTGCATAGCAGCAGCTGCACCTAGGTTTTTTCACGGAACGCGCCCTCAATGGCTGTCATGCAAGCGCAGCTACCACCTCATATTTACACACTTGCAGACTTGCAATGACCTGTGCCCTCCCCACACCCGACTTTCCCACAGGCTCTGAGTGTGCAGTTGAGCGGTTTTGCGAGCGGCGACTGATCTTCTTTTTTCTGCGGCGACATCGCTTGCTGCAGGCCACCCAAGCATACAGCAGCGTGGGCGGATCGCAGGGCATGGCTGGCGGTGCAGCAGCAGCGCTGCCCCTGGCCCTTGCAGATCCTCCTTTTAGTAACCATTGTTCATTCACGCTGCTCGCCTTGGGTAACCACCTGACCGCACGCATTGGATTCGCACCTGCATGTGCCGCTGTGCCATGCTGCTCAGCGGGTCCTGTTGAGGCGCATGTAGGGCACATGGAGTTGGCAAGGGGGGCAAAGCACAGCAGCAGCTGGGATTGCGCTCAGATGCACTGGACGCAAAAGCCAACGGGTACAGCACAAAGGTGCGCTGCTGGGGTACAATATACGTGGCAGTGAGGCCCCATGTCTGGTGTGCAGAGGAGGCAAGGATGTGTCAGCCACAGAGAAGGTCTGCTAATGTGCATGTGCAGGGAACGTGCACTCGTGCAGATGAAGGGGCATGAGTTGGGCCATGGGGGAGTATTTCCAGCCTGCACCAACATCAACTTGCATCTGTGTGGCTGGATTAACAGCTCATCATGGCCTGAGGAACATCCTTGATTTTGAACATAAGTTGCGGCAGATTTGCACAAGATGCACGAACCTTGGCAACGTCTGCAGTCTGCACGACCCTCCCTGGCTGCGGCAGCTTCCATCTGCGTGCTGACTACTGACCGCTGCAGTCCATATGTCAAGGACCGTGGGATTGCCTTGAGAAGCTCCTCCGCATTCACCTCACAGTTACGGCTTCTGAACGCTGAATGGCGACTTCGGATATCCTGCTATTTTGAAAAGGTGGCGGTCTGTCGCTTTCTACAGTGGGCATGGATCGCGACCGTAGCGACCAGATTAGATCGATAAGGAGTGATACGTATGTGCCACATTACCTGCTGCCCACAGCAGCATCGGCTCGCAAAGGAGCAAGGCCAGCCAAGGGCCGAACGAGCTCTGATCAGGCGTTCAGCAGCATCTTAGCAGCTCATGGTGATGGACACGCCACGAAAAGTGCCGGTAAACATGAGGCAGGGCTCGCTGGTCTCCCAGCTGCTGGCGCAACTAGGGGCGAGCAGCGCACAGTCGGGGCCACCAGGCCAACCCCGCCAACAGCTGCGCCAGCGATGATGCGGACAAGGCGCGCGAGCAGCATCGCAATCCAGCCTGGGAATGCGACACAGCGCAGCGGCATCGCCGTCATGCCGCAGCGTCGGCGCAGCAGCACTGCGAGCTCTGCTTGGGCTGCATCATCACAGACGATGATGCAGCCCCAGCAGCAGGAGCAGCAGCAGCAGCAGCAGCAGCAGCAGAAGCTGAAGCAACAACAAGAACAGCAGCAGCTGCCAGTGTCGATGCAATCGTTGCTCAAGTCCGGGGCCTGCGCGGAGTCCACGGCTCAGCGGGCTGCACTGGCGTCGGAGCAGTCCGCCGTTGATAGGGCGCTGCAGCCTGAACCCAGTGCATCACTGCAGGTGTGTTCCAGCACCGCTGTGTCAGCCAGGATCCCGGCAGGGGGTATGAGAAGGGAGCTCTTGGCATCCATGCCTGGTGGTCACCACAGCAGTGACGCTGGCGCAAATGGGGCCACTGCCACGGCGAGCGGCAAAGGGCAGGCGCGCAGCAGCGCCAGCAGCACCAGCCCCATGCCCCAGAGGTCGCGCGAGGCGCCAGATGCAGGGGCAACCAGCCGCAGCATACCGATACAGCATGAGCCTGGCGGCCAGCCTCTGCCCAGTGAGGGGGGCAGCGTGTTTGGGCGATGGGGCACTCCAGGCGCCTTTGCGGCCATTGCAGCCGCAAGCCGCCAGCGCCGGCAGAGCCTGGGGTCCCGGAGTGAACAGGAGGCGGGGTGCCCATTGGAACAACAAGAGGGCATTGTCCGCTTGCTGGAGACCCCTGCTATGGCTTCGTCGGGCCGCTTCGGCGGCCTCGTGCCGTCGTACGCGACCCCTCAGCGCAGCCCAGCACAGCCAAGGGGCAAAGCAGCCGTGGCAGCGTCGTATCCCTCGCCCCTCGTGCCATACGCTGCCACGCCGGGCATGCGTACCCCTGTCACTAACGCTGTCCCCATGATGAGAGCGCCTGGCAGCATCAGGACGGCACGTGTGGCAGCCTTAAGCAACACACCAGACTCGGCAGCGGTGCGGGGCAGCAGCAGCAGCAGCAGATTGCAGCGCGTTGCCCCAGCAGCAGCTTGTGAACCCGGCAGTCTAAAGTCGCATGAGGAGACATGCAAGCCTGGGCAGGCACAATCGCAGCGGAAGCAGCACAGGCGGTCCCCACAATCGCCACTGCCGCCCCACCAGCGGCAGCGGCAGCAGCAGCAGCCAGAGCAGGAGCAGGAACAAAGTAAGCAGCGGCAGCAGGTCAGCCAAGCGGAGCAACCCGGTAGGGTAGCTGTCGACCTGGTAGCGGAGACGGCAGTCCCGGCCGTGGCGTCACCCCCCAGCAGCCCTGAGAGCAGCAACGCGCCCTCGCTGGCGATCGCCCCCCTGCTGACGGCCAGCTTTGGCCGTCCGGCCGAGCTGGGGCCGATATCACCGCCGCGCACAGCGGCGCCTGCCAAGCCAGTGGCCAGCCCGGCATCACGCCCTGCCGAGGCGGTGTGGGAGTCGCTGGGGCAGTGGTTTGTGGCCAGCCCCACCAGCCTTGACATGGCTCTGCAGCAGCCAGGCGACTGCGTCGTGTTTGATACAGGGGCGGCTCAGGGGGAGTTTGGAGCTGCGGCAACAACTAGCGCCACCAACAGCGGCGGCGCCGCCACCACCAGTGACCCTGCCCACCCGGCCGCCGCTCGGCGGCGAGGCATGGGCCACAGCGGCGTCAGCGCAGTTCTCTGGGCGGCACCAAGCCCTAGCAGCAGCATCAAGCGCGCAGCCGCCAGCGGCATCGGCAGTGCAGTCCGCTCCGGCGGCGCGGCCTCTGGGGCACCTGCCCGGCGGTGGCCCGCCGCGTCACCCCCCTCCGCGGCTCCCAGCTCGGATGCGGCGGCGGGGCTGTCTTCATCAAGCCGCGCCGCCAACCCCCGCAGCAGCGCCGTGGCCCTCAACCCGGCATCCGCTACTCCACAGGTTGTGCAGAGCCCTACGGACTCAGCTATCCGCCATTGGCTGTGGGATGAGGAAGAGCAAGAGCGCGGGCGGGCTGCGACGCAGCAGAGGGTGCAGGCCGCAGCAGCTGGCGGCTCGCTGGCGCGGAGGGGGCGGGCCGGCGCTTTGCCGACGCAAGTGAAGCAACCGGCCATATGTGCTACGCCGCAGGGCAGCGCCACGCGCAGCGGCGGCCGGGGTGCGCGCGGCCGTGGCAGGGACCTCGCGCCCTCTCCCATGACACCGGCCGCTGCGGGCAGCGGCACCCCTGCGGGCCCCACGGCCGTGGTGGAGCCTGCTGCGGCGGCCTCCGAGCCCATACTGGCCGCGCAGGCCACAGGGACGCCCGGGGAGGCGTACTTCACGCCCTGCGGCTGGGGGTTCACGCCCGGCGGCGGCGGCGGGCTGGGCGCGACGCCGTACTTCACACCCTGCTCCCAAGGCGACGGCCTGGAGGGCGCCACGCCGGAGTCCAGCAGCAGCAAGGGCGGCGGTGAGGGCTTGGGCGGTATGGGTGGGGGGCGCCTGCTTCCCCGCCTCCCGCTGACTTTTGGACACGCTTGCGCGTGCCTCAGTCCGCGTGTTGCATGCACTCACATGTCGCCATACGTCTGCAGCTGCTCGCGAAAACGTGCGCTCTACTTGTTCCTTCCTCGTTCCCTCTCTGCACCCACCCTGACATACTGTCATTTCCCTCATCCCCATCGTCATCCTTCCTGCCCTCTAGCCCCTGGCCAGCCGCGCACCGGCCCCAAGGGCAGCCCGGTCCCAGGCAGCGCCCCCTCACAAGGGGCCCGCAAGGGGCAGGCCAGCCGCCCAAGTGCGGAGGGCGCGACACCCAAACAGCGGCTGACGCGCCTGTTCAGGGCTGCCGCCGCCGACAGTGCCCCGCCGGCGTCGCCGGCGCTCTCGCCTTTGACAAGGCCAGGGGCAGCGGCGCATGGTCACGTGCAGGGCGCTCGTGCAGCCATGGTGGCACCTGTGCTGCCGGCCTCTGCTGCTGCGCGGAGGTGGTCTGCGCCCGCCGCCCCGGAGCCCGTGGCCCCGGCGCCCGCAGCGCCGGCGGCCCCGCCCGTGCCGCGCACCGCGGAGCGCGTGCGCCAGGCGCGCCAGGCTGCAGTCGCGCGGCGCAACTCTGCGGCGTTTGAGGCACACATCTCGCGGCGGCGGCGCTCGCTGCCACCTTGCGACGCCCCTGGAGCCCCGCAGCACACCGCGCGGGGTCCTGGAGCACCCCTGGCGCGCGGCGCTCCCGCATCCCCGCACACCAAGGCCGCCGCAAAGGCAAGCGGTGGCTGCAGCCTGCCCGCGCGCGGCGGGGCAGCGGGGGCGCGCCTGGCCGGGTCTCAGCCGAGCAGCTGCAGCCTGGTGACGACAGCGGGGCTGGAGGGGGAGGGGGCGGCGGCGGTGGCGGCGCTGGACCGCTGCGGGTCTGCTCAGTCGGCGCGCGAGGAGGTGAGGGGTGTGGGTTTGAGGGGGCTCAGGCTTGAAGGACGGCTGGGGCCCCCACGCGACGCACTGCTGCTCCATTGACGCCCTTCCCCTGGGGGTGTGCGTCAGGTGCGTTGACGCTCTGACACCTGGCTCCTGATGCTGCAAACCAACTGCGGCGCCTCCATCAAGGGCCGACGCTAAACAGCCGACTTGCGGCCACGTCCTGCATGTGCACACTCGCCCCTCATCACACCATCCAACCCAACTCCCCCACCCCCCTCCCCCCGGGCCAGGCTTATACCGCTGCCCTAGCGGCGGCCCTGGTCCCGGGATCCCCTGGCCTGCAGGTGCCCCCAAGCTTCAGCGGCGATATTCAGTGGGATGCGCCCAGGGCCCAACCTGGCAGCGACAGTGCAGCTGCAACATCCGACGCAGCCGCCGGCGGGCACAAGGGCGCGGCGGCCACGCGGCTGCCCCGCGCCGGCACGGCCATCCCGTCCAGCCCCGGGCTGCTGGTAGCGGCATCGGCGGCGTGCTACGGCGCGCCTGCCACACCCTTCACCGCAGTGGCGG
>NW_014013287.1:0-16301 GCF_000611645.1 Monoraphidium neglectum | reverse complement strand
GTGCTACGGCGCGCCTGCCACACCCTTCACCGCAGTGGCGGCCGCGCTTGGGCGCACCGCGCGCCTGGCGGTGGGGGCCGATGGTGGCGGCGTCGGTGAAGCTGCCGGCGGTGGCGATAGCCGGGATGCCGATCATGGGCCAAAGCCGCCACGAGGGTCGAGTGTGGATGCTGGGGGCGCGGTGCAGCGCCACATTGCACCGATCGGCAGGGCGCGCCTGGGCGCCAAGGACGGCGAGGCGGCGGCTGGCTCCAGCATCGCCAACAAGAGTGGGGGGCGTGGGACGGCAGCTGCGGCGGGGGCGGGGGCGGCCGAGGCGTCGCTGCCGGGTGTGTTGCGCAAGGAGTTGTCTGATGACGTGCTATGCGGCGGCAGCGCGGGGCGCGACACGCGGACGCGTGGACCGGCACGGCAGGGCTGAGGGGTTGACTTGACGACAGGGTCTTGGGTTTGGGGTATGACAGCTGCAGTAGGGAGGGCAGCCACCAAGGCTGCCTGCATGAACTTGTTGTAAAGGATCTTGCCTGTCAATTGTGCCTGACCGTTGCTGCTGTCTGTGCCATAGCTTGATGTTGTCGGGGCAGGGCCCCCAATCTTGGAGCGAGGACCCCCAAAAGCGCTGCGGACCGTGTTTAGTGGCCCACCCTCCTTGCGCCTGCGTGGCAGGCGCGTGTCTGCTGACCGGTTTGATGCTGGCTTCGTACCTGACACTGGTAATTGACGATCGTCTGCAGATCGACTGCCGACTAGGTATTTGCAACAAGACTTACCACGAACACGACCCAAACCATCAAATCACCTGGGCATGGCAGTGGGCAGAACAGATGTACACCGAGCCCGGGCAAACAAAACGGACAGAGCAGCAAGAGAAAAAGGACTCAAATCAAGCAGGCGCACTCCTCACTCACTACAACGCTCATGTTTCCAGGCGCGGGCGGCCAACGCCCGGCTCGGTGTCGTCATCGCCCTCAAACTCTGCCCGAGTGGGCGCCCATGGCGGCCGTCCCTCCCAGGGGCTGCGCGACCCCAGCCCCATGAGCCGCCCCAGCCACTCGTTATGGGGCGCATAAAACGCCCTCGCCCTTTGCCGTGCCGCTGCTGGCATGCCGCGCGTGCTGCCGTTGGGCGGGCGGCGCACCTCCGCCGCCCTCAGCCGCCGCCAGAGCGCGTCGTCCGCCGCCACATCCCCGGGCAGTCCGAGGAAGGAGGTCACGCGGGCCAGCGTCTGCCTGGGCCGTTGGAACCAGTCCTCTGAGAGCAGCAGCAGCACCCTGTCGCGTGGCCAGAGGGCCAGCCACTGCTCTAGGTAGAGCGCGTAGAGGCCCCGCAACACCTGGTGGAGGTGGTGGCGTTTTGGGCGGGAGTGGGAATTGAGAGTTGAGGGGGGGGAAGGCGTTATGCATGCCCCAATCTGTGTGTGTGTGTGTGTTGTGGCATAGCCACCAACAATGCATGTCGACGCCTTGTGTGTGCGCGCGCGTCGCTGGTCGGGGCCTCAGGACGCGGTGCGGCCGCACCGATGGCGCAATGCAGCAGAATACGCTGCGAAGCCAGCCATGCCACGTGCTCGTGACTGCTGAACCGGCAAAATGCAAGCCCTCAGCCCTGGACCCATGCGCGCGCACGCCGAACGCCTCACCCCACCTGATCACAGTGGAAGAAAACGCGCTCCTCCTCGTATCCCAGCGACTCGAACACGAGAGCGCAGCGCCGCTCCGCCGGCAGCATCGGCCCGCCGGCGCCGTCACCGTCGCTCTGCCTGGCGCCGGCTTTGCCCCTGTCTTTCGTGATCTGCTTCCTGGCGCAGCGCTCCAGCGCCCCAACCTGGTCCTCCACAAACTTGATCTCGCCCTCTGGGGAGTCCCCATACCTAGGGTTGCACGCGGGAGGGGCGCGTGCATGTGTGTGAGGGGCGCACAGGTGGGGCACAGGCACGGCACGTGAGCGGTGTCACGGCATGCATTTGGGCCACTGCGCAGGCTGCGCACAATTGCCAGGCCAAGAGGCACCGATGCAGCCCAACTTGCACACGCGTCTGCGCTATATAAACAGCCCTCGTCACCCGCGCTCATCACCCGCGTCCGCACGTCCCTGTCGTACCACTGTGTCTGCCACCCATCCGCCCGCTCCCGCCCTCCCCCTCTTCCTCCCCCTCAGGGCACCTGTCCCTGTACTGCCCGTACTCGTAGAAGGCGCTGTGCAGCCGCTCCGTGGGTTCACGCAGCAGCACCACGAGCCGCGGCGGGGACGCCTTGTAGGCGGCGCGCATCATCAGAGGCACCTTCAGGGCCTCGCGGCCCGGGGCGCCGACGGCGCGCGCGTGCTGCATGCGTGGCGGGGCGGGGGGCCCCGCAGCGGGGAGTCGTGCGGGCCGCCATCAACCCAACGTGCAGCGCTCAGACCGTATTGCAGGCAGAGGCACTTTGCCAGGGCCAAGGCCGACTAAGGCCCGCGGGCCACTGAGCCCGGAAACCCTCCTGGGTCACGGGGCGAAGCAAACCTCTGCATGCGCCCGCTCGCCGCGCCGCCAGCACTCCTCCGCGCACTCAACGAACGCCGGCGCCGCCTGGTCTGTGTGGTTCCGTGCGCAGCCGTCGAAGCAGGCCGGCACGACCGCGCTCCAGCGGCGGTGGCCGCGCATGTTTTGCGCGTAGTAGTAGGTGAGCGTCTGCTCGCTGGCGTCACCGATCAGCAGCCGGGGATCGGCGGCAGCCCTGGCTGCGGACGCGTCAAAGGCGGCCGCGTACTCGGGCATGGTCATGTGCTCGCCACTCCAGAACTGCGCGCGAGGAAGGCAGGTGTGGTGGCCTTGGTTCTTCAGGGCGCATTGGCTGGGGGGATGGCAAACACAGGCGAGGGACAACTGGCAGCACGCGCCAACGCATGGCTGCGAGCAGCACCTACAAGCGGCATGCACGAGCCGCACAGAGCCAGGACGCAGCGACCGGGGTTGACACATACCTGTGTGTGGGGATTGTGAGCCGACACAACTTGCGGGTGGCCTGTGATTGCTGCGTAGAGGCTCTTGCCGCCCGCTTGATGGGGCGACAGGATGTAGAATGCTGGGAGGCAGCCCAGACTGTGGCCCTCTCGCTGCCTGGTACAAGAGAGGTGAGGGTTGCCTGTGCACTAAATGATTGCCTGTGCACTTGTGCGTGCTGACTCGTGTGTGCCATGCACGGGTGCGCGCCCAGCAGATGGCGCCTCGTGAAGTGTAGCGAACATCCACTGATGGTGTCTTGGCCGCACCGCATCAGGAAAAGCCACATCAACTGGCTCGCCGAGTGCGCCGGGTGCACACCAGCAGGGGCTGGCGTAAGCAGGGTCGAAGGTGCCGACAGCGGAGAGCAGTTCCGGCTCCAGGGCGCTCACGACAGCTCGGGGCCCTGCTGGCCGCATCAACCCTGTGGCGGGCCCATGAGGGTTGGTTGAGTGGTTCGGGACCCACTGCTTCCGCTTGAACACTAGCGGACAGCGAAGAACTTTTGTTATTGGATATATTACGTTACAAAACCTTCACACCCACCATTGAATTCAGTCCTCACTTGGCGCCACAGGGCCACCTTGGCACTCATCAATAGCGAACCAGCCAACAGCAGCACGAGCAATAGAGGAGCGCAGCACCGGGCCGACTGCTGAGACAGTGGCCATGGTTCTCGCTGCACCGGCATGCTCGCTGCTCGTGACATGCATGTAATAGTAATAGTCTGGTTACTCTGATACTGTATCGTGCGAGCCTGCACACAGATCTTCAACGGACAATTCAATACGGCCCGTGACGGTACAGACAAATTCTAAAGAATCATTTCGTAGCAGGCCAAAATGATAATAGCATAGTGTTTTGCTTCGGTATCAGGGGACACTGGTGGAATGGACCGCATACAGGCGGGCACACCTGCGCGCGGGCGCCTCAACACCCACTGTCAGCGCGTGGGGCCGGCAGCTGCTTCATCGCTGGGGGCACACGTGCACACAGTTGACAAAAATTTGATCGACCTGCCGCTCACTGCGCATGTGAACCATTGTATGATACCTACAGGGGTTACGGCTGGAACGGCATGGATGTCTACAAGCTTGTAGGCCTCAGGTGCGAGCACGCCTGGTAAAGCCGCCTTGCTATGGCCCTGCTGTTACCCTGCCCTTCCTGCATATGTATTGTTTTTGAATGTCATCAACAAACTGCAGCATTTCAGTGCGTTGCAGACTTTGCCAGGGCAGTGACACCAGAAACGCCCCTGTTGGTGGTGTTGCAGCGCACACCGGCGCAAAACAGTACAGTAACTGGCCTCTGCGTCACAGGTGACGGGCAGGAACACTCATGTGGAGTGGGATACTGTACACTGCTGCATGCTGTGCACACCGTGTGCGACGTTGCCATGGCAACCGCCCAACCTGATGTCGTTTATGCTCATCCCTGCTTGCATGATAGGTGCCCGTCTCCAGTTGTGTCCCTTTCTTGTGTACCGCTCCACTTGAAGTGTACAGTCGCTGTCGGTGAGGTGCAGTAGAGCTATGTGCAAGTCATGTGATAACCTGTTCTGACCACTTGCAGAACAACAGTTTTGTGTTTGCACGTCACGGAACCAACATGTTCAGACCATGCATCGAAGGGGGGAAGCTGTTGTGCAGGCACGAGTTGAAATGCACTACAATGTATGGCAAACTCGCTGTGTCCTGATTTACTGCACTGAATGGGTCAGGTGTTATTGGGACGTCAGCCCTTCACTTGCTGTAGCTTGTTCACAGACTCACATGAGTTTGAGATTCACTCTTTACAAACCCAAGTCAATGGGTACAAGCCCTTCACGAGCTGATGCTCTCTTGGGCTTTGCAGCCCAGAGGAATGCTGCATGCAGGGCAGACGCCTCGGGATGACACTCGGTGGTGAGAGAATAAAAATCACAACAACAACATTTACGCAGGCAGGTACTTGCTGGCGAACGCCCAGGCGTTGTTGGTGCCGGGCTCAGCCAGGTGGCTGTCCAGGTTGGCGATGGGGCCCTCGCCGGTCACCAGGCCCTGCACGAAGACTGCAGGGCGGGCCAGGGGGTGGGGGTACCGTCATGGGAGAGTCTAGCTGTTATGTGGCATGTGCGCCAGACACAGGCAAAAGCACAAGCCAAAGGACACATCAAGCACAGCCCATAGCGCAGTCTGCCTCTGCATTCCCCGTGAAACTCACAGCCGAACATGGAGAACATGGCCAGGCGGCCGTTCTTGATCTCCTTGACCTTGAGCTCGGCCAGGGTGTCGGGGTCGTCAGCCAGGCCCAGGGGGTCGAAGGCCTCACCGGGGTAGAGGGTGTCCAGGCCCTCGCCGAAGCCGCCGGGGGCCTCGCCGTTGTAGCGGAAGCTCTCCGCGGCACCCATCACCACGAGCTGCACAAAAGTGGGGGCACAGATGCGTCAGCTTCGTGATCAGGATTGGGTGAGCCACACTGTTATCACATGCCCCAGCTGCCATCACAATCTTACCACAGATTGCACTCATTCGCTGCGCTCATGGTCATAGTTGAGACATAGTTTGACAACCTTTTCACAGACGGCAACTCTGTGCAACACTCCTCACGGGATCATCATTGTGCACACCTGGAAGCCGAGGGTGGCCAGGATGGACTGGGCGTGCACCAGGTTGGGGTTGCCCAGGTAGTTGAGGCCATCGTCAGCGAAGATGGCAGTGCCGGCCTTGAACCAGACGGCGGACTCGCCGAACGGCACGCCGTTCTTGGCCAGGAGCTCGGGGGTGATGCAGCCCAGAGCGCCGAGCATGGCCCAGCGGGCGTGGATGACCTCGATGGTCCTGAAGCGGGCGAAGGTGGCGGGGTCAGCCGACAGGCCGGCGGTGTCCCAGCCGTAGTCACCGGGGAACTCGCCGGTCAGGTACGAGGGGGTGTCCGCCTCGCTGAAGGCACCTGTGAGAGCAGCAGGGCAAGGGAGACCCAAGAAGCCAGTTGGGAGCACTGAGGAGCAAGCATCGTGTGTAGCACGGTGTGCATCGACATTGTACTGCACTGCTGCTGCCTCCCTTCCGCAAAGACAGCAGTGCAGTGCAGTGCAGTGTGGTGGTGCCAGGAGGTTGCCGCTGCCAGCAACTCCCAAGCGCCCCAGATTTCGGCGTGGATCCTGCACAGGGGCTGTTGTCCACTGCTGCCACACGCGACTGATGCGCTGGAGGTCCGCTGGCACAGTCCCACATATCGTCTGAACAACCGCGGATCTCTCGGCCCGGAGAAAATCCCGAAGCTGGCAGCCCTCGTCCTCGAAAGCTTTTCTCGCTCCCGCGCTGCTCACCCAGGAACTTGGGCCTGTCGGGGCCGTACCACTCAACGGCCGCGCGGGGCACCACACGGGTGGCCTGGGGGAGCGAAGGGGGGGCAAGGGTGAGGGTGCCGGGGGTCAGCCAGGCTGCCCCTTGTTGCTGGATCGACCGGGCTGGGCCGTATGATGCAGTCTAAGACCCGGATGCCACGCTCACCCTGGCGCCGGAGGCGGGGGCAGCGCGCAGAGCGCTCTTGGAGGAGAGGGCGAAGGCCATTTTGAAGGTGTGGGGTGACGTCTCACAAGTAACGGCTTGGAGGTGTAATGTGCAACGCGAAACGCACGGGATTTCTACTCGCGGAGGAAGCGCGACAGATGCTAGGTCAAAACCTCGAGGTTTGGGGCCGCCCGCAGGACGGCCGATCGTGCGTCCAGATACAGTTTCGAGCACACCAGGCGCAAGATACGACCGGCAGTGTGGCGTGCATGTGCGCCGCACACTCCCGGCGTGCGCCACCATCTCCTACTGCAGTGCTTTGCAGGTGCCACATGCGGGTGCTACGTGCTGCAGACCTAAGCACCCCACCCCACCCTCCAGGGCCCCGGGCCCAAGGCATGTGAAGCAATGACCATCTGTCCCTGCAGGCCAAGCAGCATAGTCTGCGCTCACCTGGCAGTGGTGTCGAGGCACACGCCCGCACATTGGGGCCAGGGGCGGTCCCATGATGCCGTTGCATGCTGCAGCTGCTGCAGAGCTATGCGCGCCTGCCGCCGCACAATGCTGCACTGCTTGCCCAGCACTCCGTTTTCATGGCGATGCTGTCTTAGCGACTGGGCGCATGGTGCAAGAGCTCGGCAAGCCTGGCTCACAGACCGGTGTCAGCTGAGGCGTGCGCCCCCCATGACGCCGTCCAGCGCCAGCGCCACTGCTTCAAAATATGCGTCTGTTGCTGTTGTGCTGGTACAGGTGACTCTACAATTTGAGTTGCTGTGCTTCACAAGGCCTGCCATCAGCTCTGGCGCAGTTGCCAGGTGCTGCGTGCAGCAACAGATCTGTTGCCATGAGGTGCGTCAAGCGTGCTAGTGTATGTGACATGTTGTGCATGTACATGTGTGAAGATCAAAACAATCAAATACAGAAAACTGAGCTTCTGTACGGTTAAGGCAGGGCAGGGAAATTGAACGGGTGTGATTCCAAGGCGTCACATAAGGCCATGACATAAGCAGGGCCGGCATTTGCTGCTCAGCAGCGGTTGACCGGGCAAGCGTGACTTCAACAGCAGGTGCCTGTGGGCCACTCTTAGTTGCTGGCAAACTGTGCAGGTGCACTGCAAGGCATGTTGGGTTGAGCGGGGGCTGCAAGTGCAAGCCAGCAGTGACCCGCAAACCTGGCCACCTCATGGCAACTGGCGCCTTCTCATTCGAAGGATTGTGTCTGTGATGAAACCTTCCCTATCCCGCGCTCAAGCGCCTTCTGCCACTCTGATCAACTTGCCAACACGTAGGTGGTTGTTGCTACAAGTTCCGTTTGCATGGGTTGAGCAGGATACCCCATTTATTTCGGGCCCTCTGCTGCTTGCCGCACACTTGCCATCGCCCCCGGTGAGACAGTGACAGCCGACTACAACTGCAATGAGAAAAGTATACTTCTGTCACACCGTTATACGTTGACAGATGCTTGCATGCTGCAAACCCTTCCCCCCCTTCCATCTCCAGGGTGTTGGTGATCCGCGTATGGTCCTTACGTCGCCTCATCCTGAACTTGCGACTGCATGGTCACTCGGTCTCTCAGACCTCCAACGTGCATGTCATTGAATGCCAAAAGTGTCATTGAAACATAAACCTGCGCCGTGTGCGCACCAGCTTGCTGCGTGTGGCAGGTCAATGCAGTCAAACAACATGCCAATGATGACATATGACAAGCGTATTGATCCAGCATGCAGTGATCATCCTGGCATCGTGGATATCACTGTTTGCTGGCACTGCACACGTTGCCCTGCCCCACAATTCTAGCATGCATTGAACGAAGTTGGTGGTGACTGGATGGGTGGCAATGGTCAAAATGCTGCCGGCACCTGCCAGCAAAATGGGTGGATGCACTGTCTTGTCTTGTGGGGTGACACTCTGTATCATGCAGCCACTGCTGGATTCCTCAGTGTCTCTGGTGCAGCCCAAGCTGAATGCCCAATGTCGGTGTGAGTGTGAGCGGCAAACACAGGTACAGTATTGCAGTATGCATGCTTTGCAGGCCCCGAGCACAGCATCCTCACCGTACTCATATACCTCGAACAACGTATGATAATGAATACACTGAGTGACCTGTCTACGACAGGTAGGGTTGCCACTGACCACTGACGATCCCAGTGGAGCACGTGATCACAGTAATCGCACGCTTTGTGCGCTTGCAACTTTGACCTCCGAAATATTCGAACTGCAAATCAGTGACACGAAATTTGAGTGAGGGCCACCGCAACATATTTTGAGATCTGGTGGATTTATGGCGGCCTCGCTTCGGACGGGCGCGGCAGTGCGTCCGGTGCAGTGTGCCTCATGCAGCCGCCTTCTGAAGCCCGCTGCACGTGGCATGCTGAGCGTCCGTTGCATGGCCGGAGCGGCGACTGACACCAAGCCAGTGAGCCCCATTGCTCCATGTGGTTCTTGAAACAAATTACTTCATCAAGTGACCAATGTCAGCGTGCTGATCGGCCTGTATGTCATGTGGTGCAGCAGCGGCATCCACTGATGCGCACCAAATGGGCACTTTGCAGCAGCGGACAGCTCGCATGCTTGCTGCTGCGGGCGTCGCAGGTCACCGCGGCGCTGACCCAGCTGGACCGGGTGTCTATTCTGGCGGAGGCTCTGCCCTACATGCAGCGTTTTGCGGGCAAAACAATCGTTGTCAAGTATGGCGGGGCCGCCATGAAGGACCCCACGCTCAAGGTATGTGTTGTGCAGCGGCCCCCGGTGGGACCGGGACCGCGCAGCCGGCCCCACACAGCACGGCAGGCGAGCGTCCGTCCTGCAGGCACAGCAAATCTCCAAGGCCGGTGGTGGCATGCCGTTTTGAGCTACTGCTGGGAAAGCGTCGTTCACCACCCCTGCGCAGCCAACATTGCCCTTATTGCGTGCGACCGGCGCCGTTCCGTGCCCCGTTGCGCCGCACACGTCTCAGGCTGGCGTGATCACGGACCTGGTGCTGCTGTGGACTGTCGGCATCCGCCCTGTGCTGGTGCATGGCGGCGGCCCTGAGATCAACAGCTGGCTCACAAAGCTGGGCATCCAGCCCGAGTTTAAAAACGGCCTGCGAGTCACTGACGGTGAGTGACATGGGCACCGCCGCATGGGTGCCTGCGTGCCGGCTGGATGAGGCCGAGCCCCTGCGCCAACACGTGGTACTGTAGCATCAATTAACAGCGGAAGCAGCAGTTGCAACATGCGCGTTTGATGCAAACGCCCCGCAGCCCCCACCATGGAGGTGGTTGAGATGGTTCTTGGCGGCCGCGTCAACAAGGGGCTGGTCAGCCTGATCCAGCAGGCGGGCGGCAAGGCCGTGGGGCTGAGCGGCAAGGACGGGGACCTGCTGCGGGCACGGCAAATGGTGGAGAAGGACATTGGGTGGGTGCTGGGTACGCACGCTGGCATGTGTGCGTGCGTGTGTGAGTGTGTGTGTGAGTGTGTGTGTGTGTGTGTGTGTGTGTGTGTGTGTGTGTGCGTTCGCGCGCGCTTGCGTGTGTGTTTGTGTGTTGTGGGGGTGTTTGGGGACGCCAATGGGGTGTATGAGGGCGACAGGGCCTGGGATTCAGGGCGGGAGGGGTCGTGCGACTACCAGTCGTGTATGCCCGTTTTGCACGGCCGCCGGCATGTTGAACCTGCAGGGTGGGGGGCCAGGGCCAGGTGCCATGCTGTTGGGGCGGCTGACAACTGCTGGCTGAGCCGCATACAAGCAAGCCCTGATTGTTGCCCTGGGGCAGTGCTTTGGCCTGGTGTTTTGCCCTTTCTCCCAGTCCAGTCCCGGCTCCTCAACACAAACCTTAAAGGTACGTGGGCGAGGTGACCAAGGTCGACGCGACGCTGCTGCGCAGCCTGGTGGCCAGCGGCTACATCCCCGTGGTGGCCACCGTCGCCACTGACGAGTCGGGGCAGGCGCTCAACGTCAACGCGGACACCGCGGCGGGTGAGATTGCTGCAGCGCTGCAGGCGGAGAAGCTCATCCTGATGACGGACGTACCGGGCGTGCTGCGCGACAAGGATGATGTTAGCACCAAGTTTGCTGAGCTGAACATCAAGACCTGCAGGGAGCTGACTCAGGAGGGCATCATCGCGGGCGGCATGATCCCCAAGGTGCGAGGGAGGGGTGAGGGGGGTTGCAAGGGGCGTCCCCAGGGGGTGGGGGCGTGGGCAGGAGTGTTCTTAAACAAGAGGATTGTGTACGCTGCGGCCAGTGGGCGAATAGTGCTGAAGTTGAGTGATGTGAAGGCTTTGGCAGCGGTGGGGCTGACTAGGTGAGGGCTGCCCTTCAAATGGGCACAATGGACACGTGGCCAACGCGCCTTGGCAACGCTGCAACCCCTGGCCATGCCCACAGGTCCAGTGCTGCATCCGCTGCATCAGCCAGGGCGTCACCGCCACACACATCATTGACGGCCGCAGCCGCCACTCCATCTTGATGGAGCTGCTGACGGACGAGGGGGTGGGCACCATGATCACTGGTTAGGGCGGGGCGTCGCGCCCTGCAGCTGGCAATTCACATACTATGCCTCCTGGCATCCACCTGCGTGTGGGCTGCAGTCCTGCACCGCCCTGTGCGGCAAACCCACTTTTCACCTCACGCATAGTGCATCGCTTTGGTCGGCCAGCATGTTTTTAAACTGGCCTGTAACACTGACGTTTGCGCGGCGATCACAAGTAACACCTCCAGACCCTGCTCCAGGCTCCAGTTCACTTGACTTGCTGTGCGTTGAATCACATGTGCGGGGCGCCCCTGCGATTCTTCCTGCATCACCCTACAGCAGCTTGCTCTGCAGTACTCCTTGGACGTGGCACAGCAGTCCAGCATGCTAGCAAGCGTGCTGTTCCTGAGTTTCGGATCAGCACAGTGTATGGACTCACCAGTTCAAATTTGTGCTGAGTTATTCCAATTTCTGATATTTTGGGTTGAAATGCAGTGTGGGACGCCACGCCTGTCACAGGTGCGAGCAGCAGCAGGCAGGCTGCACAATTGTTGCAGTATGATGTTTTAAATCTGCATGGCTTTCAAGTACAATATTGGCAGGAGGCTGGGATGCAGCAAGCAGTGCCACCGCTGGTGTTGTCATGGCCTTATGTGAGCAGCAGCGTGGAATACAACGGGACCCCTCCGCCCCAGTCTCCAATCCACGGTTCTCAAACAATCCACAGAGCCACATCCTTGTTGCACAGTTGCACTTCACAAGCACCTCCCGTCGAACAGCACCATACTCACTTACACAGTCTCTGTGAGGCCACGTCTGTCCCATGGCAGCAGCCACCTCTTGCCCTCAACAGCTCATGCAGCCTCACACGAGCTTACAGACCGCATTGCCCGTGGACCAGCATGGTGGCTAGGCATTGCGGGGCAGTGCCAGGGACATGCTATCGCTCTGGGCATGGCATGGCTGCAGATCTGCAGGTGTTGATCATGGGCGTGGCGTCATGGGGGTGATCCAGCGCCGCCACCCAGTTTCTGACAGCCGGCACACTCAGCCCAGCCAACTGGAGTAACAGGCGCATAGATTATTGCGATGGCCCCACCAGCAGTCCCGCGGCGTACAGGAGTAGCAGCGTAGCGCAAGGCGGCAGCTGGGTGGCGTGTGCGCTATGCAGCAGCAGCAGCATGCAGCGGCGTCATGAGACAGTCTTTGGCGCCACTTTCCAGGCCTGTGGCTAACCACCACCACCAGGTGAGCATAAGCACACTACTAGGCCTCCATGCAGCACCTGGCACTGCTGTGCCTGGCCTGGGCCCATGGCAAGGGTGGGGTGGGGGTGCATGGGGCACCAGCAAGTAGCACATGCGAAGCAGCGCCAAGGCGCAGATAGCGGCAAAGTGGGGAGCGCGCGCAGTGCGTGCGCATGGCACACCGCGGGTCGCATCTTGTGGCTGGCGTGCTCGTAACTGTATCTGGATGCACGATCGGCCGTTCTGCGGGCGGCCCCAAACCTCGAGGTTTTGACCTAGCATCTGTCGCGCTTCCTCCGCGAGTAGAAATCCCGTGCGTTTCGCGATTTGTATCACACCTCCAAGCCGATACTTGTGAGACGTCACTCAAACTCCTCCAAAATGGCCTTCGCCCTCTCCTCCAAGAGCGTCCTGCGCGCTGCGCCCGCCTCCGGCGCCAGGGTGAGCGTGCCAGCCAGGTCTCACGACACTTGATATGCTGGCGGTGCCCTGCCTGCGCGATCTAGCGATGGGAGGCCTCGGGACTCACTCCCCGGCACCCTTTGCCCCTGCCCATCCCTGCATCCCCAGGCCACCCGTGTGGTGCCCCGCGCGGCTGTTGAGTGGTACGGCCCCGACAGGCCCAAGTTCCTGGGTGAGCAGCGCGGGAGCGAGGCTTGTTGCCGAGGACCAGGGCTGCCAGCTTCGGGGATCCGGGCGTTGTCCACGAGATCTTTGGTGCATATGTCCGTGTTTCGGCGAGCTGCGACACCACGTTCTTTTGACATAAATGTTGCAGCACTTGGAGCCAGCGGTGGCAGGAGCTGCTGCAGTGCTCGGCACCAGGCAGCCTGCCCTGTGACGTCAAACCTGGTGGCAAGGCATCCGCGACATGGTACTGTAGGCAGCTTTCCTGCGCACTCAGTGGATCCACACGCGGGCTGACCCTTGCCCTGCATGCCCGATCCCCAGGCCCGTTCGAGGGTGAGACCCCCGACTACCTGACTGGCGAGTTCCCCGGTGACTACGGCTGGGACACCGCCGGCCTGTCGGCCGACCCCGCCACCTTCTCCCGCTACAGGGAGGTGGAGCTCATCCACGCCCGCTGGGCCATGCTCGGCGCTCTGGGCTGCCTGACCCCCGAGCTGCTGGCCAAGAACGGTGTGCCGTTCGCTGATGCCGGTGTTTGGTTCAAGGCGGGTGCCGGCATCTTCGCTGAGGATGGCCTCAACTACCTGGGCAACCCCAGCCTGGTGCACGCCCAGTCCATCCTGGCCACCCTGGCTTTCCAGGTGCGCAGCAGCAGCATCATGGGGGAAGTGGTACCGTGCAGGGTCCTGACGGGGAATTACAACGCTGTTGCCTTGATGACGCTGCCATGGTATCTTCGACCTATCTCAACACAACAATGCTTGAAACTACCCCAACACACAGGTTGTGGTGATGGGCGCCGCTGAGAGCTACCGCTTCAACGGCTCCGCCCCCGGCGGCTTCGCTGAGGGCTCGGACACCCTCTACCCCGGCGGTGCCTTTGACCCCCTGGGCCTGGCCGACGACCCCGACACCTTCGCTGAGCTCAAGGTGGGGGGCATGGGGCGGCTGAAGGGGTTGGCTCGCTGGGTGGGGAACATGAACACATCGTTGTGTATGTGTCATGAGCACCATCTCAGACATGCACATTATTGGCTTGATGCGAGCCGGAGTTGGCAGGTGCACTTGCGCGTAGTACACCGATGTGCACTCATCTGAACAATCACTTGCTTCCTCACCTTTCACTTGAAACCCCAGGTGAAGGAGATCAAGAACGGCCGCCTGGCCATGTTCTCCATGCTGGGCTTCTTCATCCAGGCCATCGTCACCAGCAAGGGCCCCGTTGCCAACCTGGAGGAGCACCTGGCCAACCCCACCGTCAACAACATCTTCGCCAACGCCCCCCGCCTGGCTTAAGTGTTTGTTGTGCATGTTCTTGTAGGGTTGTTTGCACTGAGCGGAGCGAGAGATTGAGTGTGTCTTGTCCGCAACCGCAACGTGTAATATTTTGAGTGCTCATATACTCTTCTTCGGATCGCAGTAATCACATTCATACAAATCGCCAAGTTGCAGCTGGCCCTCAAACATTACCAGAGTAGGGAGCCAAACACAAGCCACGTCAAATACGCAAAGGAATTGTCAATCAAAAATTCGCAGCTGGCAAAGCAAGCACATTTGGAGGGACAAGTGATCAGTGTCTGGGGTGCCTGAACCTTATGCCACCATAGGCAATGCGACATGAGCACCTTTGATCGCCATGCACTGCCTGAATCACTAGGTGAACCACAATCATGATCATACATTAACACACCCTGACAGGCTTGTTCAGATGCACTGACAGGGGATATTGTGAGATAACAGTGAAAGTTGGCCTGTCATCACAGTGAACCCATCAGGGGTCGGCGGCACATTCGCTACAGCCCGCTTTTTCGCTATCGCGAAAAGCGAAAGTGGGCAGCTGCTGGTATTGGGGGTAGCGGCGGCGTTCGCTGTACGCAGGGTTCTCGCTATGGCGGGGTTCGCTGTAGCAGGGGATGACTGTACTGGCAGTGGCATGCTTCACACAGTGGACAGGAATCAACACTTGTAGTAGTCACAAAACTCAACAGCCCACTGGGCTGTGGCGGGGCTATAGAGGCGGCGCCCCAAAAATGGCACTGCTTGCACACGACACCCCCATGTTATACAGAACCGGAGCGTCGGGAGTCTTGTAACTGGGTGCAAGCCCTGGATACTGTAGCCTTTGCCATCAACCCTGAAGGGCTCCAGTACCGTGCAAAATGCAGACAATGCTGCCTGGTGCGCTGCAATGGTCATAACCGTTCTGTGCGATCACTGCAGCGGCGAAAGCCAGTGCACGGCCCCCCCCCGTTGGGGGGGGGGGGTCCCAACATCACGCATATCTTTTCCCCTGCCATCAATCAAGACTGTGACATGCTGCGCGCAGTGAGGACGCCAGCTGGGCAGCAAAAACTGGATTTGCATGCGGCTGACAGCTTTGTCTGCAGCCACACAACTCACTCAGCACACACAGCGCTTTCCTGCTCTGGCTCAACCTCTGCTCCCCCAGCCATGCCTACCTCTGGCCCCTGACATGCGATGTCCTAACAAACTGCTAAACGTAATCTATCTGATGTCTAGTTGCAGCCTGGCAAGATTGTGGCGCATTACCAGGTCCCCAACATTTACCTTACAATGCACAAGCAGCGGTGTACGGGCTGGCAAGCAACGGAGCAATGCCGCCTGCCAAGTGAGTTTGCACCCACGCAGCTCGCACCCGCCGCAGCATGCTGGCAATGTGGACCCCACCCCACACCCCCCAACGCTGTGGGGATGTTCTGTGAGCACGCAGGCCCAGCAACAGCGCGCCAGGGAAGAACTACAACCCTAGAGGGGGAGGATGGACCCAGCCTCTGGGCACCGCGCCAGGGAAGAACTACCAGGACGTGTGCTGCCAACAGGCTGGCGACGCGGTTGGCCTCAGCACGGCAATGTGATGTGATCGTTCCTGAAGAAAGATACGATGTAAAATTATGATGCCACGGCATGTGCAGTCCAATGATTTCAAGACTGCGTTGTGTGGTTCCCAAACCCATCCCAGCACAACCATCTTGCTTGCACGGAGGAAGGAGACTTCTCTCGTGCACGAGAGGTGCAGGTGGTGTATAATCATTGATCAGCCACGCGCTGGTGAATGCCCATCGTTTTGAGGCCATTATCGGGCAGGACAGCCAGGGCAGTGCGGGACAGTTGGCGTAAGCACAGGCCACTTGCCCCCGCCTGCGCCAGCCACCATTACGGTGGCCGCGCGCACTTGCAGTACTCTCGCCGTGCAGCGGCGGCGGTCGGCGTCGCGCGATGGAGCGCCCCTGTCCCCTGCAGCATCAATGGTCAGCGGGGCCACCTGAGCGCACCCACCAGGGAGCAGGAATGGCGCGGGCCGGCAGGACATCAGAGGCGGGGCCCCGGCCTGTTGGGTGGCCCCGCGACCTCCCTGCCAGCTGTGTGAGAGCACTGCACCGCTCACTGCCCCGTCATCAGCGCCTGGTGCCGCTCTTGGAGCCCTGCAGCCGCGAAGCCGCCGCGCCGCGAGAGCTTGGGCCCGCCGCGCCTGCCGC
>NW_014013288.1:29330-31800 GCF_000611645.1 Monoraphidium neglectum | reverse complement strand
GGACAGGGGAGCGCAGCTGCGTGTCGTTATTGGGGGTGAGCCAACGTGCACCATCCTGGTCGAGGAATTCAAGGAAGTGTCAACTTGAGGGGATAATTGTGTGTGTGTGTGTGTGTGTGTGTGTGTGTGTAAGTGTGTGTAAGTGTGTGTAAGTGTGCGTGCGTGTGAGCGCGCGTTGCGCGCTCGCTCATGTACAAGTGCTTGCGTGTGCACGTGTGACAGTCAGTCGTCGTCGTGCCCCACGTTGCAGCACGTCCCGCGCCCCGCCGCGCCCCTTCCGCCGACAACAAAACGCCCCCGCGCCTGCAATGTGCGCCCGCCACGCGCGGACCGCGTCACGCGCGCGCGCGGAGTCGCCGCGCCACGCGTCGAGCAGCAGGTCAAACGCGTCTGCATCGTACAGCGCCGCCAGCGCCGCCCGCGCCGCCCTCATGTCCAAGCCTGTGTCAAGGGCCGCCTGTATCTCGCCGTCACACAGGGCCCGACCCGGGCCCGCAAACGACGGCGCCGGCTGCAGCGGCGGCGGCGCAAACGCCCAGTGCGTGGGGAGGAAGGCGGCCGGATCGAGCGGCATGGGGGCGGCGCCCGGCGAGGTGGGGAACAGCGGCGGCGGCAGGAGCATCCCGCCAGGCAGCGGGTACGGCAGCGCGCAGCTGGCGGCGTTGAGGCCCTGCATGCCGCTCAAGCCCAGGAGCGGCGGCATGTGTACTAACGTGTGCGGCTGCCACTGCTGCTGTTGCTGCTGTTGTGACACTTGTGCCATCTCCTGCACCTGACAAGAGTCAGGGGAGCACACCCCAGATCCCTGCTGCTGCTGCTGCTGCTGCTGCTGCTGTTGCTGCTGCTGCTGCTGCTGCTGCTGCTGGTGGTGCTGCTGGTGCTGCTGCTGCTGCTGCTGCTGCTGCTGCTGCTCCTGCTGTCCTTGTCGCTGCTGCGGCTGCGGTGAGGGGGCGGGGGCATCAGGCTCTGGCTGCGCCTGCACTTGCTGCCGCGGCCGCTGGTGTTGCGCAGGGGCCGCCAGCGCTGGATTCTGTGGCCACTGTGGTGACAGCTGTGCCGGCGGCCGCTGCTGCTGCTGCTGCTGCTGCTGCTGCTGCTGCCGGTGCGCCTGCCGCTGCGGCCCTGGCGTCTTATGAAACACTGGAGCATGCTCCTGCTGCTGCTGCTGCTGCTGCTGTTGCTCCTGTCCCTGCTGCGCTTGCGGCGGCGGCGATGACGGTGTCTGCACCCACTCTGCTGCAGCCGGCAGCTGCTGCTGCTGCTCCTCCTGCTGCTGCTGCCGGTGCACCTGCCGCTGCGGCCCTGGCGTCTCATGAAACACTGGAGCATGCTCCTGCTGCTGCTGCTGCTGCTGCTGCTGCTGCTGCTGCTGCTGCTGCTCCTGTTCCTGCTGCCCTTGCAGGGGCGGCGACGCCGGTGCCTGCACCTGCTCTGCTGCAGCCGGCTGCGGCTGCTGCTGCTGCTGCTGCTGCTGCTGCTGTGGCAGGTGCTGCTGCAGTAGGTGCTGCAGCAGGTGCTGCTGCTGTTCCTGCTCATCATGCTGCTGCTGCAGCACGGGTACCCCAAGCTCCACGTTCTCCTGCATGGCCACCGCTTCCGCACAGGGCCGGCCACCCGTATGCACGTCCCGGCCGGCGCCGTTCTCCTGACCGCGTTGGGCCAATCCCTGTGCGTGGGACACGCCGGGGTCCTCGCCGCCGCCAACACCGCCGGCAGAGCTCCCGACCGCCGGCCCCAATACTGCCGGCTGGCAACAGTCCAAGAGATGCCGCTGAACAGAGGCTGGCGGCGCCAGCGGCGACGACGGCACGCAGATGCCAAGCTGCCGTGGCGATAAGTGCAGTGACGGCGGCGTGGCGGAGCGCGCGAGGGCGGCCGCCGTCTCCTCAGCACCTGGTGACTGCGGCGTCCGGTACGCTGCGCTAGGGTCGCTCCAGTGCTGCCTGCCGCGTCGCGCAAGCTCCTCATACGGCGCCTGTGGAAAGCAGGGGCGAGCGTGAGCGGCTGCGAGGTGGGTGCTTGAGTGCTGAAGTGTGTGTTGCCGCGCAGGGTGGACAGACAGACAACACAGAAAGAGAGGGCAGAGGGGGGAAAGAGAGGGGGAAAGAGAGAGAGGGGAGGGATAGAGAGGGGCGTGGAGCTCAGTGGCTTGTGACCGCGTCGTGCACTTGACAACGGCGGGACACGGTGCAGCGGCCGCATTGTGGGGCGGCAAGGGATTCGCAAGGGCAATGTCGAGGCGTTCAGGCCCTCAACACACGACACACAAAGCTACCTACACGTGTGTACATGCACAGTTCACACTCGCCCACACACAAATGCATACAGAGTTGAGGGTGACCACATATGAGAGCAAGGCGCACCCTCATGTCGCCCAGCCCAGTCCTCCACGCCTCCATGCAGAGCCTTGTTGCGTCCTGGTGCGGCAGGCCGGGGGGAAGCTGCCGCCGGTAGTCAGCCTGATGGATAT
>NW_014013288.1:26350-28759 GCF_000611645.1 Monoraphidium neglectum | reverse complement strand
GGCAGGAGGTTTACAGTAAGAGCGGACCAGGGAGCCAATGTAGAGAATTATATGGGTGCTTGGAGATGCAGGGGTGCTGTTGCAGCAAAGCATGGGTACCCAATTCAGGTGCTGGTCGGGTGGCCCATGGCCAAACGAGGGTGAACGACGAGTGTCGGTTGGACAGGTGATGGGAGGATCATGCTGTATGGGTGAAGGGTCATGCATAAATTGATGAGTTGCTGCCAAGCGGTTCGCTAACAGCTGTCGACGGATGGTTTCATTCAGCTGCCGGCCGCCTGTGGGCAGGGACTGCAAGGCGACGCCCGGCGCCGCGGTGCCGGCGTCGCTCAAGAGCTGCGACAGCACGCCAATGCGAGAGATGCAACCTCGACAGCGCAGAAGAGGCTCGCCTGGAACAGAGAAAAGGCACTGGGTGGCTCCGCAAGCGCGGCGATGTGGACTTGCCGCTGCTTCTTCTTCCTGGGCCCCTGCTTCTGGTCGTGCCATGTGGCGTGTGCGTGCGTGCATGCAGTCAAAACCAGCACGGACTCGCGGCCGGGCTGCTTCCGTGCTGGGCGCTCTCAAAATCTCACAACACAATCGGCAGTGCACTGCAGCGCTCTGTACGCAGGACAGGGCTCGTGATAGACCCGCCCGCGGGCAGTCGGTTGCGCTTGTGCGGACGTCACACCCATCCTTGCCCGCCTACCTCGTTACAAAAGCTGTTGGCCTCCCAGACAGAGTGCCCGGCAGCCGGCCCCGTCGGCGCCACCGAGGCCGCGGCTGCCGCGCGGCTGCCATCAAACTCCGCCAGCTGGCGATTGTACCGCTCCCGGTCCGCCTGCAAAACGATCGCAAGCAACAGCATGAGCGCACACGGCTTGGTTTTGGCATCTTGCGGAGTCGTCGGATTTGATGCACTCACAAGGCTCACAGCGCAGCACGACAAAGGCGGGCGAGGCGCGGGGCCGGGGCTGTCAGCATGATGCGCCTGCCCAACGCAGAATAATTGTGGTGCACATGGCCTCACCGAAGCGGCTGCGTCGCACGCGCCCTTCTCTTCCTGGCCTGCTCGCCCCCACATCTGGCCGAGCAGCTTCATCATATCCTGCGCAGTTTCAAGCGCAGCAGCCGATAGACGGAGACGGGAATGGGCCTCGGATCGGGCGCGGTCGCGTTGGCGTCGTTGCAAAGACAGGCCTCGCCCAGATGGTGGGCCAGCACACGCACCATTCATCCCCTGCTTGATGAATGTCCCTGAAACAAAACTCTGTGTGCGCGCGACCCCTCACACATGGCACGAACACCCAAGGATCCGTGTGCATGCGCAGACCGCACAGCCCGCGCCACCACCTGCCAAGGGCGTTTCTGATCAACCTGCCTGCGCACCTTGAAGGGCAGGCCCGGGTTCTGCGCCATGACCTCCGCCCTGTGGCGCACCATGAACACCTGATACGCGTTCATGGGCCTCTTCGGGGCGAGCGGGTCCCGTGGCGGCTTGCGCTTCTTCCCCTGTGGCACCGCGGGCTTGCCGGGATCCACGCACGCCGGCCCTCCGCCGCCGCCCGCCAGCGCCGCCGACAGAGCACTCGCAAGCACCGCGTCGCCCGCCGCCCCTTCCGCCGCCGCCGCCGCGCCGCCTGCGCCGGGGCCCAGGGCGGTCGGGCAGAAGAGCGGCAGCGGGTCCGGCAGCCGCGGCCCCGCACAGCTCAGAGGCGTCGGCGCGGGCAGCTCGACGCGAGGCGGCCGCTTCGGGACCGCGAGAACGAGCAGATCGCAGCCGGCAGTGCCGCGTGCGCCCGCCCCCGCGCCGCCGCAGGCGCCGCCGCCGCCCTCCGCCGCCTCCCTGGGCACGGTGCCCATAGCAAGAGTGCCGAGGGGCACCCCCAGGGCTTCCGCCAGTTCTTGGGGCAGGGGCACCCCCTGGAGCGGCGGCAGCAGAGCCGGCTCGCTTGGTGCGGCCTCAGGAGGGGGCAGGGAGTTGACGGCGGGAGCGATGGCGAAGGGTGAGACGCCCTTTGGCGGCGACGCGTGTCGGTGCTGCTGCTGATCCTGCTGCAGTTGCTGCTGTTGCTGCTGGTGCTGCTGTTGCTGCTGCTGCAGGGCAGGCGGCAGCACCTCCGTGTGAGGCTGATGGACATCCTGCGGACCCTGCTGCTGGCGCTGCTGCGACGGCTCCCGATCCACCTGTGACACGGGCGACTCCTGTTGCAAGACCTGCTGCAACGGAGTGTGCTCTTTCTCCTGTACCTGCTCCATTGGCTGCTGCTGCTGTTGCTGCTGTTGCTGCTGTTGCTGCTGTTGCTGCTGTTGCTGCTGCGGCTGCTGCGGCTGCTGCTGCTGCTGCTGCTGCATTTGCTGCAGCTCTGGCTGCTGCCTAGGCGGTGCTCGTTCCAGCAGCTCCTGCAGAATCGGCTGCTTCTGCTG
>NW_014013288.1:13932-25888 GCF_000611645.1 Monoraphidium neglectum | reverse complement strand
GAATCGGCTGCTTCTGCTGCTCGTCTGACTCCCGCCGCTCTGATTGCCGCTGCTCAAGATGCTGCTGCGCCTCAGGGTTTTGTGCCTCAATCTTGTTGTGAGACTGCTCAACAGGCTGCGCTGCCTGCCAGTGATCCATCCCCACCACAGCAGCAGCACTCAGCAAAGTCATCCTGCCGCCTCGCAGCCCAGGCTCGTTACCAACCTCCGCGCCCGCATGGATTGGTGCCGCTGCAGGCGTAGCACCGGACGCATTGGGTGCCGCAGCTGCTGCATCCGCACGTGCAGCAGTGCTGTCCTCTACTGGCGCAGCCGCTGCTGTCATCGCCGGTGCTATTGCCGCATCCAAATGGACGTCGGGGTCATCCTCCCTGGTCGCTCCAGCGCACGCAGGAGCGTTCAGGTTTGCCGCTGGGGCTGCAGAGCAGGTTCCAGGTGCAGGTGCAGCTGCCGGCGCGGCGGCGGGGCTGGATGTGGACGCGCTTGATGGCGCCAGTGTCGGGGCGGGGACCCCGGCTGCTGCCATCATTTGGAGCACAATCTCTTCAGCCTGCCGCAGCTCCTCCGGCGTTGGCCCCAGCGGAAGCGGCGGCAGCGGCTGACGGCGCTCCGCCGCCTGCTGCCGCGGCTGCGCCCCGTGAGCCGTCGCGCCCTCACGCTTGGTACTCGGCTGCGCGGCGGGCGAGGGCTGCGCCGCTGCTGCCGGGCCGGCCTGCAGCTGGGGCCGCGCTGCTGCCTTGCCGCAGGCTGCAGCCATCATGCCCTACATGATAAAGAAAGGGATAGAGCGGTTGTTCAGGCTCATGACCGCCAAAGCAACTGGCGTCCCTCGCAGGGTGGGCCCCGCCCACCTCGTCGCCTGTGCATGCCAAACACTCCGGCAGCAGCGGTGGCGGTGGAGCCAACGGGAGGGCTTGCGGGGGCAGGGGCCCCATGTTTCACGCCCACGCACGACACACCTCGCCACTGCGCCCGTTGCTGCCGTGCAGCTCGTCCTCCACTTGATTCTCCTTCTGCGCCGGCATCATCTGGTGTCACCCGCGGGGCAGGCCGAGGGCGTGCGACGGTGTGTGTGATGAAGGGCCGACAAGCGTGGGGAGGGAGAGCTGCGCAGACGGCTTGCGCTTTGCTCGGGGCGCTGTCATTGCTTCAGAAGGTGCTAGAGGAACATTTTCATTGCTGGCGATCACAAACACGCCTCTATGGTGCACATGCGGCCTGGAAAACTGGAGCGTAAGCTGCACCCAGGCGACACCGCCGCCATCAAGCGGCTTGCCCTGCTGCAGCATGCATGGCCTCTCCCAGCGACAGGCCCCTGGTATCCGCTGTGTACGCTCGTAAATAAGCCATTTCAATTCATACGCGCTGCTTGTCAAGCTTCTCGCTGCGCAAGCGAGATCGTCCATTTCTGACACTGCAGACTCACCCGCTCGTAGACTCCGCGCTCATAGACATGATATTGCAGCTGCGCATGGGCGCCCCGCTCTAAGCCCTTGTTCGGCTGCATTGCTGGCCCTTCTCCCGCTCAGCCGGTGAGCTCCTTCGCTTCGCCGGCCAATAGCTTTCTTGAGGCACGAGGCAACATGCCACCGTTTGACCTACGGCGATAGCCCGTGGCAGACCGCGGTTTGTTGATAACTACTTCACGGTCCGGGAGCGTGCTGGAAACAAGAAATAGAGCGTATCGCTTCACCCACGACACGACATCATGTAGAACGAAGCCTGACGTCGATAGCCAGCACGAAGGACCATGCTCTTGAGACAGCAGGCGCGGTTGTCGGCGGGTCACTGCGGTGACTGTGACTCTGTGAGACTGCGTAGGTGCCTGTCTGTATCGGTGGGCCCCACCGCCCTTCATATTCTGATTGTCATGTTTCATGAAACCAAAGGCTGGATGCAGCCCAGCCAGGCTTGGAGTCATGTGCAGTCAGTCAAACCAAAACCAGCTATTTCAAACCGGGTCAATACACTCCAAAAGTGCGGTGACACCAGTAGTTGTAAACGTTGCACTTGTGTAAGCAGCGTAGACTGTTGCCTCTGGATTCGTTCAGTTTCGGGTGATTCGGCACAATCGCGTCATAAACACAGCTTACCCATGAGCCAGGCTTCGATGGTACACAGCACCAGCAACAGCCAGCGCTGCTGACAGACACAGCTGCTGCTGCAGGCTCATGAAACTTGTGCAGATACCTGAAATAATGTTGAAGACAGCACTCACAGCACAGCACCTCTATCGCTCGAATTCTACGTCGCAGGTTACAAATGTTGCGGCCTGCGCAGCTCGCGTATATGTTATCAGTGACATGCGTGTCACCTGCGCGTGCCTACATACCCATGATTGCCCCATGAGTCCTCACAGTATCGCTTTGCTGATGTCGTGGCCAGCACCACGCGTTTGCATCCCCTGGCGCGCACCCCCTGTTAGCTGCAGGGCACGTTGTTTTGTGTCGCATTTGCAATGGCGAAGCGCTGTGGGATGCAAGAATCAGCTACATACGGCCATAATGAATCGTCAGACACCCTTACAAGGCAATGGCGGGGGAGCACTTAGCTTTTGCCAGGGAAGGGCATCCGCACGCGCCTGTGAGCCCCTGATTTTGCATGTGCAGCAACTTCGCGGCAGCACCCTCCAGGACAAGGGCAGCAAGCACATTGTTTGCTGTTGTTTGACAGAGTGACAGTTGTCATCTGTGTGAGGCTACGCCAAAAGCGCGGCACATGACCCACGCTCGCATGCATGCACAAAAAAAACAGCAAGCCCGCAGCGGCCCCTTGCACCTTGCAAGCAGTGTGGTGCGTACTTCAATGTGTGTGTGAGTGTGGGCGCGGGCAACCCACCATTCATGCGCATGTGCACACAAAATGGTTTGCAATCCATATGCAAATGTCCAGCAGTAGAGAGCTGATAGCGCAGAAAACCGCTTGTAAAAAGTCACAAGGGCAAGGTTTTTGCTGCTAGTGGATCCAGTCAATGCAAACCAGGTCGATGCAGGTGAGCGGTGGGCCCGTGCACGGATTGTGCGTTGCACAGCGCCGTCGGCCCCGTGCGAAGGGGTTCTTGACAAGGCGATCACGCCATGAGCAGGACCGCGGCGCCGGCGGCAGCCGCCAGGCCGGCGCTCAGTGCGGCGCTGCCGGCTGCAGACTTGGCAGGCGCCGCAGCCGAGCCGGACGAGGACGACGAGCCGGCCGTGGGGGAGTCGGAGATCGACGGGATGGCCTCCTGGACGGCGGGGAGGTCGTTGTTGAAGGCGCTGTAGGTCTTGCCGCCGGGGCCGCCACCGACGCAGCTGATCACCTCGAGCTCAGGGTTGATGATCAGGAGCTCGTCCTTGCAGCCCTCGGGGACGGCGGCGCTGAGGCAGTAGCCGGCGCGCTTGCCGGCCACTGCGCAGGCCAGGGGGGTGCCGGCCACGTTGATGCCCTTGCCGACGGTGCAGTCAGCACTGCCGGCGAACTGTATGTGTGAGCGGTGCAAGTGCGTTTCACAGGTGGTCAGGGAAGAATGTCACGCATGGTGTGTGGTGACAGATTCAACAACAGTTCCAAGTCCGTGCCTTTGGCATTGCTGCTTCTGTGCGCGGGGGGGGGGGGGAAGATCTAGTAGTGCCAGAACATGCTGCGCATACAGCCACCGTCTCGCGGGCAGCCATTTTTTTGTCAAGTAGTGTGCGGGGCGACTCGATTCACATGGTCTGCATCTGCATGTGTGTCTTGGAGTGCCAGGAAAAACACACATGCACCACACATCCGTCCTCAAAGCCCTGCATGCAACCCACATCCTCAAAGCCCCGCACAACGACGATGATGGACATGTTTCCTGCAGCGCCCTCACCCACCACAACAACCCCTCGACTGTATTTGGTTTGTATCACGGACAGGGGTGCCATGGGAGCAAGCAGGTGCCAGACATGGGCAGCTGAGTGCTCACCGAGACAGTGGTGACGTTGGGGCCTATGCAGTAGGGGGCGGCGGAGTCCTTGCCGGTCGCCTTGCAAACCTTGCCCGACACGGACACGGTGATGTTCCCAGGCTTGCCGCAGTTGTCAGGCACAAAGGTCAGGTCGGTGCCCTCCTCGGCGAGGGCGGCGGCGGGCACGTAGGCGGTGTAGGGCGAGGCAAATGTGGAGTTCGCCAGGCAGCGCGTGGAGACGGAGCCCGCAGCCTCGGGCTTGCAGGCTGCAGTCGCGGTCACGCCGGCGGGGCAGGCGGTCACAATGGAGGTGGTCGCGCTGATGGCGGCGCCGGAGCAGTTCGTGGACGTGTAGGTAATCTTGAGGACAGCCGCGGCACCGTGGCTGCCGCCCAGGCTGGTCAGCATCACGATCAGCGCCAGGGCAAGCTCCATGCGAGCCATGACTGCAGCGGGGAGCAGCAGGAGGAGCAGCAGGAGGAGCTTCTTCAGCCAATGCCACGAGAGACAGGGCGCGGGGAAGGGCACAGGGCCGTTGTCACCGATCCCGTTTGCGTGACCGGCCCCATCGACCAGCACAACCCCGATTGCACCGTGAGTTGAGTGTATTTTACGACGAAAGACGGGCGTAAACCCACCTGAGATAGAGGCTGCGCCTGTCGGCGGTGATCTGGTCAAGAACCGATCGGTGTGACGACGCACCCGCTGTTGTTAGAACAAACGCGAATTGTGATCGGCTGCAAACCACAAAGTAGCAAAAGGCTTCCACCCGAGCATCAATCACATGGGTAATGGGACCTTTATGGAATCTACGCGCACGGCGGGTGACTACCGACGGCTGGCATGATCGTCCCGCAGACGGGGACCGCATTGGGCGCTCTTTCGTTGTAAGACTTTCATTTTGCACTGAGCGAAGCAGGCAGTGCCACCGATCACAAGCGTGACGATGCGTTGGAGGCAACGGTGATGGTGCACGTGAGCAGGTCCGTCGCCGCAAGCACTACGAGACACGTGCGCTTACACTACAACATGACTAGAGAAGAGCAACAACTCTAAGTGATTAAGGTCATCATGTAAGTACCACTGGGTCACCCTCCTCGCACATGGGAGGTCCCAAAACGTGCAAGCGGGCCGCTGCGATGCGCCTGGCTGGCTGACGCCTGGCGACCCCCCAGATCTTTGCATATTAGCCAGCCACTAGCACCCCCACCACCGCGCATGGCTCATGACTGGAGGTGGAATCCCCGTTGCACAGCGTTAGGGGCAAGGTACCGCTGTGCGTCTCACAATCAAAAATCCAGATAAGAGCATTTTGCCATGGGCCATCTGCTTGTGGAGCATCAGCCCCTTTTCGCCCGCCTCCCGGCACAGCCGCGTCAGGCCGGGCCGCGCAGTTGGGATGACTGATGTGGATGGGCGAGCGGCCCGCTAGGCCCGAATCTGTACGGGACGCAACCACGGATTCGCAAGTGCACCGTTTGTGATCCCAGCGCCTGGGCTGCATCTGGCGGCCCCACAATACACCGGGCCAGGAACCTTCGCGCGCCCCACCAGCTCTGGATATTCACAGAGCAGCTGATACGGGAGGTTGTAAGTTGTGTTGCCGTCATGCAAGAGGTTGCAAGAGCACGAGCTGTCGAATTCAATGTGCATGCTCGTGCATGGCAGCCTCATACAAGGGTTTGAAATTCTGGGCATTTTCTGTTGCGCTCTCATGCTGTGAGGTAGCAGTAGGTCGGCAGGGCTGCCCCCCATGCATGGTTGGGGGAGAGTGGTGCGGTACATGCGCACACACCCGCTGCATCTGGCCCCGCCACCTCGTGTTTGCCCACCCCAGGCATTATGAAACTAAAGATACTTACTACGCTCACCGTTTTGGGTTCTCAACGCATGTGGCGGCGACTCCGGCAGCACAGCGAGTTCCAGCGTGAGTTTGGGACACCGGGTGACTGCAGCTGGCGGACCGTGCGGTCTTCTCCTGAAGACTATCACACAGTCGTCCTGATTTTACGTGGCACGGCACTCAGCGAGGCGGCAACCGTGGAACGCTGCATGGCCTGGACCGTGCCGAGCAGCAGCGGCGAGTCGGGCTCGCTCGAAGAATAATGCAGGTAAGACTGTCCTATGGCGTGCTGCTGCACTCTGGAGGATGCCGAGCAGACCTGCAGTCGGCGCCCCAAGAATGCAGCACTGCGTAAGATGGCCCATCTTCGCGCCCCGCTGTCATGCAGCACATCACATGCGATGCGGCATCTCAAGGCACATCATCATGCTGCACATGACAGGTTGCTGCATGACGGCATGACGCGGCTGTTGGCGCTCGTCATCGCGGCGGTGTTCGCTTGGGCCGCGCTCGCCGCTGCGGGCGTGCAGGCGCAGCAGCAACCGCCTGAGGTGGGCCCGCAGGGCCCGTGGCCTGTGCGCAGCCCTCAAGGACGATCTCTTGCTGCAAATCACAAGGGCATTGCATTGCGAACACCTAAGCCGGCGCGCTGCAAGCGCTGTCCAACAACATTGGCCCTTGAACCCAAGGTGGTTGGCCCCTGCAAGCACGGCCTTAGCCCCTTGTCGCAATCGCATGCCCCCTCCTTGGCCACTGCAGACTGAGTTTCAAGTTGTCACTAACCCTGCAAAGTTTGGACCTGCTTTCCCGGACGATGGGGTCGAGGGTGTGCTGCGGGTGAGAGAACGCCTTGGATGCGTCCAGCCAGCAGCGCAACCAGCTGCATGCGGCCGGCCATGGGGCTGGAGGGGTGGCGCACGCCGTGGGGCGACAGTGCGGCGCTCGGTCGCACCAGCTGGAGCCGTGGCAAGTGCAGCACGCCACAGGCGTGTGAGCAACGCCGCGCGGTACGGCAAAATGCTGACTCGCTACCGCCCCGCCGCAACCTTGCAAAATTGAGCGCTGCGCTGCAAACGCCACCCACATTCCATGCTTTCGCAGCTTGCCAGCCCGCCGAACGGGTGCGAGCCGTTTGCACCCCGCGACAGCAAGGCGCCCTGGATTGCGGTGATGACGCGCACGCGCGGTGGTCAAGGCTGCCGATACGACGACAAGGTGTGCGTGCGCCGCGGCTGACTGCATGCAGGGCCGCTGCGGCGGCGGGGGCGTCCTGCTTGCGGCGGGGGGTCGGTGCGCTGCAGGCGCGGTCCAGCAAACCTAAATTGCAGCGGACCCAATGACGGGGGTTGCGATTGAAGATATTCTGGGCATGAAAACGCGTTTGCTTGCACGTATGCTTGCGTGCATTTGCGTGCGTGTACTTGTGTGCACAAACGCACGCACGCGTGCACACACACACACACGCGCGCGCGCAAACATGCAGGTGCGCAACGCTCAGAAGGGGGGCGCCGTCGCAGCCATCATATACAACGACGGCCCCGAGGACGCGCTGCCCAGCATGGAGCTGCCCCCTGACTCCGAGGAGCCGGAGATCCCATCCGCGATCATAAGCATACGGGCAGCCAACGAGATCTTCGAGCTGATGAAGGCGCACCCTGGTGGCGGCGTGAAAGCTCGGATGAGGGGCAGGCGGGCGACGGTGTTTGTGCCCGGGGTGAGCGACAGCTCGGGGGACTGGCGGGCGGGGGCAGCGCAAACGGGGACAGAGGGGGGGGCTATTGTTTGGAGAAGCTCCGGCGTTGTCTTGTTTTGAGGTTGGGAGCTTGTGCATTGCGCGCGGCAGTGGTTCAGAAAGCAAAACAAGGCGCGGCTGTGCCCACGATTCTTGATGCTTCCGCCCTCACACCGTCCCGCTGCGCCGCGGCCCGCGCCGCAGGCCCCGTCCTGGCCGCCCCCGGGCCGGCTGGTCGTGCTCTCCGGGACCAGCGACCAGATCAGGTCAAAGTGGGACGCCACAATCGCGTCCATGAGCCCGGGAGATGTTTTGCAAATCTCTCCCCAGGGGGGCGCCCTCGAGGTCCCCCGGGCGCAGCCGCTTGTCGTGCCCATCGCCATCACCCTCACCGGCGCGCCGCCACCGGCCGATGGGGGCGAGGGCGCGGCGGGGCCGCCGGGGGCGCCGCGCGGCGCGGCAGTGATCAAGTGCGGGCCGGAGACGGAGGAGGCGCTGCACATCAAGTGGGTCGCTGCTGAGCTGGACAGGGTGGTGGTTTGCACTGGGCGGGGATGAGGGACCTGCAGGTCAGCAGCACCAAGGGGTCTATCACATGTATCTCCCCTCTGCGCACGACTAGCATGTGTGGGTCGTTGTCAGATAAATGCTTGATCTCGGTCTGAAACGTGCACACACACTCACACATGCATACACGCGCTTTCAGACACAAACACACACACACACACATGTATGCACTCATGCAGGGCTCCCGGGGCCGCGCTCCAGGACTTTCTCGTAACCGGCTGCGACGGCGGCGCCGCCGTCGTCCTCAAGCGCGCCGCCCCCGGCCCCGGCATGACGGGCGGCGCCGTCTACCCCATCGCGCACCCGGTCCGGGTCCGGCGCGTCACGTTTGCCGACTCGCGCACGACGGCGCTGCAAATGGAGGCCGGCACCGGCGCAACCATTACCAGATGCAGCTTCTTACGTAATGGTGACTACCGAGGGGAGCTGGACATCAGCTACCCGGCGCTGCTGGGTTACGAGGGCACCAACCTGGCGATAAATAGCAGCTACTTTGCCGGCAACCGCAACACCAGCCTGCACTTCCAGGGGGAGCTGCTTGAGGTGAAGGGCTGCAGGTTTGAGCACAACCTGCATTCGGCGATCGAGGTTGACTTCTTGCAGCCGCCTGGTGAGGGTCTGGGAGGACGATGCAGGGGTGCATGCGCCGAGGGAGGGGCTGTGCTGCGGTTGAGGTCAAACGGGGCGGCTGCCAGCAGCATGGTGGATGCTTGAGATGTTTGGGCGTCTGACACTTTACTTGAAGGCAGTGGCTCGTGACACATTGACAAGAGGCAGTGGCATGCGGGCTTTCAAAAGCATCATTTGTTGCTATCTGTCCAGCTAAAGCCCAGCTGGCTCACGAGCCCCAGCCATCCCTAACACAATCCCTGCGACCAACCCCACCACAACCAATGCGCCCACGCCGCCAACGCTCTGCCGCCGCTGCCACCCGTCCCGGCCGCAGTCGCTCTTTACAACCTGTACAAGGGCAACCCCACGCCGCCGCCGCTGTTCGGCACGGCCTGCATCGCCGGCTCCTCTTTCCGCAACAACTCAGCGCCCGACCACGCCGGCGGCGCGGTCTACGTCCGAAAGAGCGGCGTCGTCTCGATCGACCGCTGCAACTTCACCGAGAACTTTGCGGCCATGGGAGGCGCCGTGTTCGTCGAGGAGGGCGCGTGGCTGGCGCGGCTGACGGGCAGCCGGCTGGTCGGGAACGAGGCGCGCGCGTACGGCGGCGGCGCGTTCGTGTACGCGTCGGGCTGCCAGAAGCTGAGGGACGAGCTGGGGGCGGAGGACGTTTCCGATGACTGCTTCATCGTTTTCGACGGCCTGACCGCCATCAACAACACCGCCGCCGACGGCGGCGCGCTCTACCTCGAGCCGTCGCCGGACATGCGCGCGAACTTCACGGCGGGAGAGTTCACCGGGAACTCCGCGCACGGGCAGGCGCCCGCGGACGCGGCCGACGTGTGGCTGCGGGTGATGCAGGACCGTGACAGGCGGTCGTGCGTGGAGGACCGCGGGCGCACGCCTGCGGGGTGGGGGGGCGCGGTCTACCTCGGACTCAGCGGGTATGGCAGCTCGTTTTTTGAGGACGTCCAGTTCAGCGGCAACCGCGCGGCGCGCGGCGGCGGCGCCGCGCACGTCTGCAGCCTCTCGCCGAGCGCGGGCGCGTGGGCCGCGCTGGGGCTGAAGCGGGCGGAGCTGGACGGCAACTGGGCGGGGGAGGAGGACGGGAGCGTGCCGGCGGGGACGCAGGGCGGGGCGCTGCATGTGGCGGGGAACCACCTGGAGGTGACTGGGCTGCTCGGATCCCGTTGAAGGGGCACAATTGTCAGGCAGGAGTTTCGAGGGCAGCGGCATCGCGTGTGGGAAGTGCCTGGGAGGAGGGGTTTGCCATGCATCGGGCACGCGCTGCAGGAGCAGCTCGGTCAGTTAAGGTTTGACTCAAGCCTAAGGGTTACGCTACGGCCTTGCTGGTACGACGGTTAAGGAAGGAGGGCCTTTCCTTGAGAAGCAGGGCACCGACCTCTGTGCGCCGGCCCTCACAGCCGACCCTCCTCAACCCATACCCGCCCCACCCCTCCGGACGACAGACGGCCCTGGACCGGTCAAACTTCACCAGCAACCGCGCAGCGCGCGGCGGCGCCGTCAGCTGGTCGGTCAACCGCGGCGCGTTCGGCCTGGCCAGCTTGGAATTCATGGATAAGCTGAGGCGCGGAAAGGACGACGAATCTGACGCTGGGCTCAACGGCTGGCCGCTGCTGCGCTGGCCCGCCGTGTACCGCGGGCGCGCGGGCTACTCCCCGGCGCCCCGCAGCCGCTTCGAGCGCAACGCCGCGGAGCGCGGCGACGGCGGCGCGCTCGCGCTGGCGGGGACGGGCTCCGCGTTCCTGCTGCTGGGCGCGACGCTCGCCGACAACAACGCCGCGCTTGGTGGCGGCGCCGTCAGTTGCTTTTCGGATGGGGGGGAGCTGCTGATGGTCGCGTCAATGATCAACAACACGGCCGCCGCCGTCGGCGGCGGCGGCCTGCTCGCCGGCGGCGCCGGGCTCAACGCGACGCTCACAAAGACGCGCGTCACAGGCAACCGCGCCGCCGCGGCGGCGGGCGCTGCGGCCGGGGGCGGGTTCTGCTGCCGAGGCTGCGCCAGCGTGCGGCTCGAGGGCGCGGCGTTCATCCGCAACGTCGGCGCCGCGTTCGGCGGCGGCGCGGCGGTGCTGCGCGCGACGGGCGGCGCCGTCGTGGAGGGGTGCGAGTTTCGCCAGAACCTGGCAGCAACGTCCGGCGCCGCCCCGGCGGGCCGCCGGCGCGCTGCCCTGCGCCGCAGGGGCACCAGGCTGCTGCTGCAGGCCGCGCCGGCGGCGGCGCTCGGCGGCTTCGGCGACGCCGCCGGCAGCGGCGCGGCGCTGGTGTCACTGGGTGACGTGGTGGTCGACCCCGCCAACGTCACCGGTGACGACATGCTGTACCCCGGCGGCGGCGGGCTGTACGCGTCGGCGGCGGGCAGCGTGGTGCTGCGGGGCTCCAGTGTGGTGGATAATGAGGGCGCGAATGGCGGTGAGCAGCGTGAAAAGCGTGCGACGCGCGCCGGCCGGCAGCAACGAGCAGCACGCGTTGCTCGCCTCGACCCTGCTGTCACCGCAAGCAAGCGTCAGACATCCTGCATCACAACAAACCAGACTTACCAGATCGTCAAGTTTGGAATCTTCGTCCACAACACGCGGCCCTCCCGCCGCACTCGCTTCTTTCTGGCCCCCCGTCCCCAGGCGGCGTCATCGTCCGCACTGATATGTGCAACCAGACTGCCGCCGCCCTCATGAGCGGCAACGGCACGCCGCAGTGCTTTGTGCTGGGCGGCGGCAACGCGATCACGCGCAATAACGCCACTGAGGGCATAGGTGAGCTGACTGTGGCAAAAACAAGCTCCCAGGGCGGGGATTGAAGTAGAGCGCTTTGTCACCTGCGGCTCTAAGGGCAAGATTGAGTAGAGCGTTTTCTCACACGTGTGTGCAATGCTGCAAGATGTGCCCCGCCACCCTGCAAGCCAACCGGCGCCCGCTCCGCGACCCCGATTCTGGCCCTGCACCAACCAAACCCGCAGGCGGCGGCCTGCTCGTGACCAACGCGTCCCTGGCGTTTACCGCCTGCTCGTCCGACGCCTCCCCCCTCGGCGCCGCCGCCCTGGTGCCGCTCGGCGACTGCCTCGCAAAGTCCGCCAGTCCCGCGGCGGGCGGGGCGAAGGGCGGCGCGAGCGCGGCGTCTCTCGGGCTTCCGTACAATAACGTGGCCGAGGATGAGGACACCGATGATCTGGGCAGCATCGTGGCGAAGCTGGTGGTGTCCTGTGTGGAGCCCGCCGCGGCCTCGGCCGGGCCGGTGTGCGGCACCGGCGCGGCCGCGGGCGCGGCGGGGG
>NW_014013288.1:0-13032 GCF_000611645.1 Monoraphidium neglectum | reverse complement strand
GCGCCGCCGGGCGGCGTCGCGGTGCCGCCCGGCGGCGTGTTCCAGGCGAAGGTGGTGGTTGAGGACTGGCAGGGCAGCAGGATCGCGTCCGGCAGCGACGCCAACCTGGTGCTTCAGGTTTGTCGGCGCCGGGGGGTGGGGGTTGGGAGGCGTTGTGCAGCGCAGTGCAGGCTTGGGTCTGGCGGCTGAGCGGCGAGCTTTGGGTGATGGACGATGAGGTGGCTGCCCTCAGGCCTGCTGTGGCGGAGGCAGGCCCGGCAGGCTGGCCCTCCGGCTGCACTGCGCGGGGCCTGGTTTTGGGTGGGCTGGTCAGTGGTCGGCTTCGCTGAGCAGCGCGAGCCGGTCGTGGACGGGCGTTGCTGCGCTGGGACCCGCCGCCAACTGACACACCCCCTCTTGAAACCACGCGCCACAACCAAGGACGTGCGCACTCCTTACACGAGGGCATCCACCCCTCCTCCCCACAAACGACCCCCCGCCCGCACCGCCGCCCCACCTTGGACCCTCGGTCTTGCCGCCAGGCGCACGTGTTCAACGGGATCAAGTGGCTCAGCGACATTGTGACCGTCGGGAACTTCTCCATCGCCCGCCGCGGAGTCGCAGAGTTCCCTTCGCTGCAGGTCCGCCCGCGCAGGGGGCGCTGCGGGCGGGCCGCCGCCCATCCGCCGTGCATCGTTGGGCGACGCGCTTCGCTGGGCGCCGCGCTGGCGGGCACGACCTAGAGGCTGTTGTGGTTTGCGCCGCGCTAAGCAGGAGCGGCTTTGCACCTGCCACCACCGCAGTGCCACCACCCAGATTTGGTGATGGTGGTGGCGGTGAGGTTGGCGGTGGTGCATACGATTATATCAAATGCTACCGCCCTCTCATCTCAACTCTCATCCCCGACCACCCCGCGCCGCGCCGCGCGACAGGTCATGGCACCCCCCGGCAACTACCAGCTGCGCTTCGCGCCGCTCGCCCTGCAGCACCACAGCCTCGCGCCCGCCTCCCTCCCCCTGCGCGTCCGGGGGTGCGGCGTCGGGGAGGCGAACCTCACCGCGCTCGCCGGCGCGGCCGGCGCCGGCGCGGAGGGCGTGTTGGCCCCGTGCCAGCGGTGCCGGCCGGGTACAGTCAGCCTCGACCCTCTGGGCGCGGGCGGCTGCAACCTGTGCGAGAACTCCGCCCACGCAAACTGCACGGGCAGCGTGATGCTGCCCAACGACGGGTGGTGGCACAGCCACCCGCGCAGCCCGCTGGTGCAGCGGTGCCTCGTCAGCGCGGCGTGCGAGCACAAGGGGAAGCTGCCCGCGATGGCCGCGTGGGCGGTGGCGCACGCGGGGCGGACGATCACTGAGCTGGAGCCCATCTACAAGCAATACGTGGATATGCAGTGTGCACCTGGATATACGGTGGGTGGGGCGGCGGGTGGTTGCACTGGGGCCGCACGAGGCAGAGGGGACGCTGAGGCGGGACAGCCGTAGTAGATCGTGGACGAAAGCCTGAGCCGATGGAAGCTGTTCAGTCGGCACCAAGCGGCATCGGTGACACTCACCACGCAAGTTTTCTGACGCCTGGCATACTTAGACAAGCCCCTTGCACTTTCTTTGTTCCCTCCTCCCTCATTGACTGCAGGGCGTGCTCTGCGGCGAGTGCAGCGCGGGCTACGGCCGCCGCGGCCAGTTTTGCAGCCCTTGCTCCGGCGGCCACTTTGACAGGTTCGCCTACTTCATGGCCCTCAGCTGGATGTTCCTGCTGATGTCACTCTCCGCGGTCTTCCACCTGAAACAGGCGAGCGGGGCCCAACCGCCAGTACCGCGGGTGCAGATGGGGGCGCAAGATGGGATATCAGGAGCATGCGTCGCATTTTGCCGGTCAAGGGAGGGTGCTCGTGCGTAAACGCGCACGCTCGACCGGGGGTGCGGCTGTAAGCTTGCGTCATCAGGGCTCGCCGCTGCTCGGCCTGGGCAAATCCTCTGATCTGGAGGACCCCGTGGGCGGCTTCAACCCCAGCGCACGCCGTGCCGCCAGCTGCAGCTCCCCCGCCTCACCCTCTGCGGCCCTCTGCCGCCTCCCCCTCTCCCCCGCCGCCGCCACCAGGTCAGCCAGAAGCGCAAGGAGCACCTGCAGGACCAGGCGTCGGCTTTCTTCAACGAAGGCCTCGCCCCTGCTCCCGGCTTTGCGCCGCGCGCCCTCAACGGGCACGCCGCCAGCGTGCTCCACGAGACAGAGGAGGGGCCGGAGGACCAGCTCGGCCCTTTTGCTGCGCCGGGCGCGTCGCTTGCGAGCGGCGGGGGCTCGCGCGGGGCCCCGTCGCACCTGAGCGGCCCGGAGGGCTCCAGGAACGTGCCGGTTTTCGCCAGCCCCGAGGTGTCTCGGAACCTCGCGCACCTCGATTCCAGGAACAGCCAAGGGTTTGGCCGAGGTTTGGGGCAGGGCGCGCTGTCTGGCGATCTGGGACCCTTCGCCGGCACTCCCAGTGTCACCCTTGACGCAGCCAGCCCCTTCGAGAACCAGCCCAGCGCCTTTGCCGCCCAGGCCGGCAGGAGCGGCGGCGGGGGCAGCTATGGCGGCTACGGCGATGGCGACGTCGACGCCGACGGCGGTGCCAGGGCTGCGGGCTCCAGGGTCATGCGGCGCCAAAGGTCGAGCCTCAAGCGCATCTGGAGCATCGACACCGTCGACGGCCAGAGGGCGGCCGCCGCCTTGCTCCAACAGCCGTCCGTCGGCGCGGCGTCCAGCGGCCACCGCGGCACCCTCACCGGCACAGGCACGGCCGCCTCGGACGCGGCCGCGTCGGTGCCGGTGCCGCGCCGCAGCCAGACGTGGCTGTCCAACATTTTCAAGCTGCTGATCACGCACCTGCAGCTGCTGGGGCTGCTCAGGGGAATCCAGATGGACTGGCCCGGCGGTTTGGACAAGGTCGGCCACGTCCCAGGGTCTGGGAGGGGCGCGGGAGCTGGGGGGTAGGGACCAGGCTGCAGGAAGGTGTAGGGCATCACCTGTGCTTGTGGCTGGGCTCGCGACAGCGATCTGCTGGGGTGCGGGCGGAGTCAGTAATGCTTGTCCAGCAGGCACAACACACCTGTGGGGCTGCCCTGCTGCGCTCTACAGCCCCGGGCGCCTCCCTGCTGGACTCGCGAGCACTCCCTGCCGACCCTCACCGCTCTCAACAACCGCAAACCCTGCAACCGGACCTGAAACTGCACCACCCCTCCATCACCCCTGCAACCAGGCCCTGAGCTACGTGGACCAAACCCAGGCCTTCTCCACCTGGGTTGTCGTCGACTGCCTGTTCGGCGGCAACCAGCCCGGCAATCCGGCAGGCCTGCGGCCATCCATCATACGGATCCTGGTGCTGCTGATGCTGCCTAGTGAGCCCCATCCGGTTCTCCCAGACAGCGCAATGCCGCGACGGCGGCGCGTCCTGCTTAGCGGCTCTGGGCCGTGCAGCCAGCTGACGAGCGCGCTCTGGCCCCAGCGTGCGTCCTAGGCCAGCGCTTGACAACTGACTGCACACTCAGCGCGATGTGACAACTGACAACGCCCTTTCGCTCCCTGCACGACCGCACCTCTTCCCCTTCGCACCCTGCCAGTCGGCGCGACGGCCCTGGGCGTCCTGTTCTGGCTGGGGGTCGGCTGCATCCACTGGCTTTTCCGGAGGCATGGCGGGCCCCGGGCCGTGCGGCGGCCCGTGGCCTGGTCCTACTACCAGCCGCGCATCGTGATGACGATTGGCATGGTGCTCTTCTACTTCTACCCGCAGGTCGGGCCAGTTGGCAAGACAAATGAATGCAGGATACATAGATTGCGCTTGGATTCTGTTGTGTCTTGATATGCGTCATCCAGTACAAAGGCAGCGTAGCCTCTTGTCACCTCGGGGTTGTATGCGTGACCCGCGTGATCGGCGAGCCATCCCAGCACTCCTGCTTCCTAGGGCTTTGCGTTGCTGCCCCTTTCTGCACCCACGGCCCCGCTGGGCCTGCTTGCACCCTCCACCCCAGCTGGGCCCCCCCCACCCACCACTCGCGCACGCACACAGCTCATGCAAACCCTCCGACAACCCGTACACACGCACGCACGCAGGTCTCCGACGCCGTCGTGTCGATCCTGGTGTCGTGCACCCCGGCCGACGAGCCCTCGAACGTCCCGCGGGGGTTCCTCCCAATAGCGGGCCAGTCCAGCCCGGGCGGCAGCGTGCTGACGGCGCTCAAGGCGGTCGGCAGCTACTGGAACCTGGTGGGCCGGCTGCAGGAGGGGGGGCCGGCGGACGGGCTCGCGGGCTGGGGAGGCCCCTGCCATGTGCAGGCGGCGCTCTCGGGAGCGAGGGCGGCTCCGATGAACCGCCTCATTTGGGCGGGCTCACTGAGCTCGGCGCAGCGGTGGTCTGCGTCTGTTGCCAACGCCTATTTTTGCAGCTCAAGAATAAGCTGCTGCTGCCAAGGGGCCCCTTTTCGCGTTTCCTTGTCACTGCCGGGCTCCTATCCGCAATCCCGCGTCTGCTCCGGTTGATCTGCGCCCTCCAATCAACGTCCTGCTCACCTGCGCCGACCCCCACCCCCTTCGTTTACTGCCCTAGCATCCCCCTTGCCGCCCCGAACCCCCAGGACACCCATTACCAATGCTTCGAGGGCCCGATGAAGTGGATGCTCGCAATGGGGATAGTGTGGCTTGTGCTGTTCTGCGCTGGCTTCCCTGTCACCATGGCGCTCATCCTGTGGGCCAACAAATCAAAGCTGGAGGAAGAGCTGGTGGGTAATCGTGAACGCACGTGTCAGTTGGCCCAAAGGCCACGCTCAACCTTGTGTTGTGGGGGTTTGGGACTTGGCTGGCTGGATGAGGGCTCTGAATCACGCCAAATGGTGTATGAAGGGCACGCGTCGAACGCAACCGCAAGGGTCCTGCCCCATCATAATGAGCGCCGTCACTCATAAGTTGCCCCCGGCTGTCACTAAGAATCTGACCCGTCTTGCATACAGATTGAGCTGAAGTACGGGTTCTTCTTCGATTCGTACCGCGCCAAGTACTTCTTTTGGGAGTCAATCATGCTGCTGGAGAAGCTCGCGCTGTCACTAGTGCTGACCGGCACGGCGCGGTATGGCGCCCCGCCGCAGGTAATGGTCGGCCGGGGTGGGTCCGTGCGTGCGCCCTACCTGCTCTCAATCCACAGCTGCTGCTGCTGCTGCTGCTGCTGCTGCTGCTGCTGCTGCTCCTGCTGCTGCATACGCTGTTCATCCCATCTTCGGCAAGTTGAGGAGATGCCGCGTCAATAACAGTCGCCAGATTGCAGCGGCCGAGGCTGGCAGCCACGGGGCGCTGCGACTGGTAAATTCTGCGGGGCATCATACATCACACCACACCAAAACTCCCATCATCGCAGGTTCTGGGCGCCCAGTGCGTCATGTTCCTGTTCCTAATGGTCCAGATCAGGTGCCGGCCCTACGCCTGCCGCATGCTGGACACGCTGCAGCTCGCCAGCCTCTACGCCCTCATGGGGTGAGCCGGCGGCGCATGAGATCATTTAGCCGCAGGAATGTCACCCTGGGCCACGCAGCTTGGAAGACGGGCAGCGCCTGGCACCTGCACCATGCACCAGGCTGCTGGGTCAAACAGGAGGGCCAGCATGAGGCCGCGTTTGCTTACAGGCTAGGGGAGGGCCAAACGGCGCATGCTCCACAGCCGCAGCTTCCACGCCTCCCCTGGCACACCTCGACACGGGCGCAACCCTCAGCACCCTGCACGCAAGCCCTCACTCCGGCCGCCCCACATCAACTGTCAACCCCCGACGCTTGACCCCCCGCAGCACGTCGTTCGTTATGATGGCCCCGGCCCTGAACGAGGTTATGGCCGCCACCCTCGGCGCCAGCGACTTGACGACGTCGGCCGTCACCGGCGCCGCGCTGGGCGTCGCCGGCATCCTGAACATCTCGGTGGTGGTTGCCTTTGGCTACGCGATGTACGTGGAGGGCCGCCGCATGCTGCTGATAGCGCTCGACAAGGACGGCGACGGCCGCATCACCTGGGAAGAGAGCAAGACCTGGCTCTGGGCCCACCTGCCGCCGCTCGCGCGCCGCGCGCTGCCGCGCAGGCTGCGCCCCGCGGCGGCCGGCGGGCCCGGCGGGCCCGGCGGGGACGGCGGCAGGGGTGGTGCTGGCGGCGGCCAAGGGGAAAAGGCGGCGGCTACGGTGGTGCCGCCGTTTGGGCCGCCGCAGGAATTTGTTGACGGGCCACCCACCTTGAATGGGCGGGTCATGGATTGAATACTAGTAGCATGCAGGTCGGCTGCAGCTGGCGCCCTTTTGGCACGCTCGGCACCGGGTTATTGCAAATCTTCGGGTTGGGGTCTGGGCGGTCGGCGCGGCAGTGTCGCGCGCCGGCCGCTGCAGCATCTCAGCACGTCCGCTCTTCACTTGCAATGCAGCAGCCGGGCGAATGGCATGTGTGTGGGTCAGCGCCGGCTGCATCCTGTTAGTCACGGGTGCGTCGGTCATGGCTGCAGTACGCGCACAGCCGCCTCCCATCTGATTTGCCACGTGCGTTGTTGGTATCAACATTATCGCGCGCACACGCACACTTGAACCCCACACAAACTGCACCGGCGTTTGCCGCCCTGCTGCTGCAGCGCGGGGCGATCTCCAAATCTACTACTCTTGTTGCTGGATGTTCTTGCATGTCGTACGCGCAGTCATGCTGTGTGTGATGTTTATACACACCAAACAAATCTATCCACACACACCACCAGACACACCCCAGCCTGACACTTCCGTCAGCCCAGCACCTCCTCACCTGCCACCCTCAACCTGGGACCTCGCGCTGTGACCTCAAGTGTTGCCTTCCTTTATCTGTAAACGGGAGTGAACGCTCGGACATGCAATCTATCAGCATGGCTGCCTCGGTCGACGCGTTCACTGCCCAGTTGCAGTGTCGAGCAGTAGGCTTCTGAGGGCTGCGGTGAATACGGGGTGGTGATCGAAGAGGTGATTAAGGGGGGAAGTTACAGCAGGTGACAGAATTTGCATCACAAGGCAACATGCAGCATTGATGGCTTTGATGTTGCAGGGCCTCCATGTCCTGGTGAACACCCGACTGTTCCCCCAAAACACACACACACACGCACACACACACACGCGCGCGCGCGCACACACTTACACACACGCGCACACACACGCACACACACATACACACACACACACACACACACACACGCACGCACGCACACGCCCACAAGCAGGTAGCAGGTTGAACGCACGCACGCACACGCATTCAAGTACAATATTGGTACGGTGCTGCAGATAGAGGCGCGGCACCTGCAATAACGGGCGGCTGGTGATTGATTGGCATTGGCATACGGGGCAACCGGACAGCGTATGCGCACATGGATTGAACACTGCCTTGCACCTCGTGTGGGAACATACAGGCAAGCTGCAACCAAGAGGACAGCACAACAAGAAGGTTCTGGACAAATCCTGAGGTATGGCAAGCCAGCTGTCAAATGCACCCCACTGGTCAAATGTGTCAGCGCTGGTTCGAGGCGTGTCTGGCTTTCACCTGGGCACATGCGTGCCGCGCCACGTCCGCCAGGCGCAGGGCAATCTTTGCACAGCCCGCAAACCCTTCTTACACTGCACACATATAAGTGGCACTGGCGAGGCAATGCACGCACGATGGGCCACGCGCGCGGGGGTTTGGCGCAACATGCAGCAGTGAATGAAACATGCAGCAGCATTTTCGGTCTTCCTGAAAGCACCGTTACAGCAACCACAATTGTTCCAATGCAGGCCCTTTGTGCACACGGTTGTGCAACCGTGGCGCATGCCCCAACATGTTAATTTTGCACTTGGGCCTGGCTAGCCAGCCCCAACTATTTAACAATGCTCACGTGCGTTTGCTTGTGAGAATGCAGCCTCATTGCCGCACATGTTCACGCACCCTGCATCCGTTGAACTGAAACTACTCAACATTTGTGCACAGAGTGGCCAGCATTTTATATTGTTAAATGACGCATTGCTAGATGTCTTCCTGTTGCACCTACGTATGCAATGACACCCTGGACGTGTTGCCGTCTGAAGCGTTTTGGTAGGGTTATGATATCCCTGACCGCTGTGCTGCGCTGGTGCACAGGCAGCTAGTCGGGCAGCTGACATCTTGGAAGCTGGTCAAAGCACATGCAGTTTATCAAATATGATTAGGAGAGCTGGTATTGTAGAGTTACACGGCATTGTTGCCACTCAGCACTTGGCTGGTCGCTGCAGTGCAATGGACTGCAATTCGTACGACGTGCCCCCAACCATAAGCAGCCTGAAATAGAAAAGGCCATTGTGTGCGTGCATTCTTTTTCGATAGCAAACATATTGCATATGGACCAGCAGAAAGGTACAGAATGATAGTGCCGTGCATAGCACATGTTGTTTTCGTTGGCGGACAACAACTGAGTGCAATCGTATCACATCAGCCCAGCAGGCTGCCAGTCAGGCCGGCGGTCAGACCACCAGTATTGCCGCTGGTCAGGCCGGCGGTCAGGCCGCCAACAAGGCCGGTGGCGGTGTTGAGAACGCCGCCAACGGTGCCGACCACGCCGCCCGTGGTGCTGGTGACAGTGTTGAGGACGGGGCCGACGAGAGGACCAGCGACTGGGATGCTGCCAACCACGCCGGTGGCGGTGCTGGCGACGCCGCCAACAGTGCCGAGCAGGCCGCCCACGGTCCCGGTGACGGTGCCGACGACAGGGGCGACGATGGGGCCGGCAATGGGCAGGCGGCCGACGGTGGAGCCCACAGTGCCCAGGAGGCCGTTCACAGCGCCGGTCACGGAAGACACCTGCTTGAGGTCGCGCGCCGCCAGGGCGGGCGCAGCCAGGAGGAACACGGCCATGGCGGCCACAGCGAAAAAGCGAGCCATTGTGAAGGGTGGTTTGGTGAAGCCTGTGCGTGTTGGGAGCAGGGAAAGGGGTGGGCAGCGGCGACAAGACGGCTCAGGATGTGTTGCAGGATGGCTGGGAAGGGGGGGCGAGGGGGCCTCGGGTAGAAAGGCGCGGTGCTCATGTTCATGCCCTTCGATGTGACGCGCCATACACTTGCTTCGAGCACAATGAAACATTCCGGACGATCGTGCCTACCTGATGAAGGGGTGCGTGAGCGACCGACTGTATAATCGAGTCGGCGTGGTGGAGGAGGTGATAAACAATGATAGGAAATAACACGCGATTTATACTCGTGTCGGCGCTTACCAAGCTTCTCGCACCCCGGATTCTGACCACGGTTCATGACTCAATGACACACCGGCCGACAAGGTGGCCCTTTGTCACGGGATGGGTGTGTCCGAACGGCGTGGTCTTCCATGGGCCAAGTCATCAAATTCCTGTCATTGAAACATAAAGTCGCCCGTGGGCCCCTGTGGGTATAGGCGGCACACAGCGCGCTGTGACGATGCTTTCGAGGCATGACTCAGGGCACGAGCAGGCGTCGCTTGTGATTACCCCCAGCATTGTGCCCTGCGGAGGTCCATATGGCTGTTTCGCTGCCATGGAGCTGAATCAATACATCTAAAACTAGCACAACTCCCTCATGCAAGGCCAGCGCAGCGTGTGTCACCTAGCCACAGGCGTGGGAGCTCGAGCGGGAAGACTTGGGGGGCCGGCCATGCGCTGCAGACCAAGTCGCAAGCGCGTGGCACTACAGTGACCGTCTGCACAGACAGCTTGAAACGCCGACCCACTACAATATCTCACAAACACTGCATGATTGTACTTGAGTGCTGCCCGCGCACCTCAGTCCGCGTCGTCTTTGGACTGTGCCGTTGGACTTGATTACAAAGCATGCAGCCACGCGCCCCGATGCGCGCCCAGCATGTCGCAGAACACACGCACAGTCAACACCCCAGGTTCCTCCTTGTGTAAGGGAAAGGCGCTCACCTTTGCTATGCTGACTGTTGAGCAAGGCAGGGCCATTGACATTCTGTCACCGGCCCTTCAGCTCAGGTGACACAGGCAACACTCTTTGCCAGGCGATCACAGATCACTTGCAGTTGCTCAACACCATTGATTATACCTCGAGTGACCCGAATCGGGACGCCTGCGCACCGAGATCGCTCGCTTCAGATCGACAATGATGTATTCGAGAGTCCGAGGCAAAGACTACAACAGGAATGGCAGTGTCTCTCGCGATCATCAAATCTTTGATTTGCCAGCCGCGGATTTCCCTCCGATGCCCTCCGTGTGCGCCTTTGCGTGCTCGCTGCTTCCGCCATGTGGCAGGGCAGCCAGCCCGCTCTGCTGGCTACGGCCAGCGCATTGCTGCTGCTACTGACGCCTTCTCTGATACAAGCCGAGGAGGTGACAGTGCAGTTCGCTGCACGTACCTGCTGGTTTGGGTCCGTGTCGCCGGGGCCCCCCATGGCCATTCTGCACGCAAGCAGGATCGTTCCAAGAAGCTGCTCCCTTTAGCGCCCCGCCCCACGTCCCCCGCCCTGCCCCATGCCCCCCAAACACCCAGGCGCCGGGAACGCACAGCAACAGCGCAGTGTGCCGCGCCCACATCGTGGACGACGCGCGCATCCTGCCAGCCGCCGCCGGCCGCGGAGCTGGCGAGCTCCGAACCCCAGCGCCCAGCAGCCGGGACACCTTGGCAGTCGTCGTGCAGCTGCGCCACCCAAACGTAGCGGCCCTCCAGGTGACAGGGGGCGCAACCAAGCGCCGCCACGTCCGCCTGCTGCAATCGCCTGTATCTCCGTATATGTCATGCAGCCGGACCATCCCGCTTGCTTGGTTTTTTGCACGTGCTCCACCCGGCCGTTCTATGCACCAATAAGAAAGGGCCTTGATGCGGCCCTGCGCAGCACGAGGGCCTGAACACCAATGAGCCCTCTCCCTCGCTCCTGCCGCCGCCGCCGCCCTTCTCTATCGCCCCAGGTCCAGCTTTCCGCGCAGCCGGCGGGGCAGATGGGCGACACGCGAGCTGCCGTCCTCAAGGCGCAGGGGCCACCTGGTGCCTTTGGCGGAGCAGACATGGTGCAGGTGCGAAGTGCAAGCTTCGCTCATGCGGAGGCTGTTTGGAACCCACCCGCTGCTTGAGGTGCTCCTCTGCTGTCTGCCTTTGGCGTGTCCCCCTTGCACTTGCCCTGTACCTCCGATGAACCAGCACATCAGGTGCCCCTCTCCTCCGCCACCCGGCCCTGTTTGCGATCGCGACGCTGGTGGGAACCCTCGCAGACTGTGTTCAGCGACTCTGCAGAAGCTGCGTTCCCAGACAGCGCGGTAGGAGGGCCTCGCGCCGCAGCGGCGCGAGCATACCGCCCGAACCCCGGCCGGGGCGGCTGCGTGCAAGCGGGGTGTTGAGAATGGAAGCATAATAGACCTATTCGCCGCCGCCGCAGCCTGGGACACCGCTGCAGCCTTTCCCAGGATAGGAGCGCTAACATCTGCCCGGTCGCGCCCGCACGCGGCGCAGGCCGCGGCGCCCTTCAGCGACGCCTATCGCCCCGCCCAGCCGCTCGCGCCGCTGCTGGGGGCCCTGAGCGACGCGACACGCACCACCAACAGCAGCGGCGGCGTGATTTGGACGCTCGCCGTGATAGACGCGCATGGCGGCAGCGCCAGCAGCAGCGGTGAAAGCAGGACCCCATTGCCACTGAAAATAGAGGAGTGGGAGCTGTGGCTATGCAGCACAGGAGGCAGCAGCGCTGGCGGCAGCGGCAGCGCTGGAGGCGCGGCCACCAATGCGACCGGTCCGGCCACAAGGCAGCCGCCGCTGCCCCGTGTGTTCGCCCAGGCTGGGGCAGGCTCTGGCGGTGGCGGCAGCCGCAAGGACACGCAGGGGGGCGACAGCAACACCAAGGAGCCCGCCAGGAAGGTGCGGCGCGAGGCTGGGGCACAGGGCTGGACGTCTCCCAGGAAGGCCGGGCAGCCAGTACGAGCAGCAAAGTCGTCGCAGGTTCGACCAGATTGTGCATGTGCTTTTCTTTCCCGCGCGTACGGTCACCCCCCCAGCGACGCGCGCCCGCCCGTCCCACCCTGCCCGCGTTCACTGGATGGTCCCCAGGGTGGAGGCTCCCTCCATGAGTTCTTCTCGACGGAAGCCCAGGAGCGCCTCGCGGCCGCCTTTGCCCGCCTCGCGGCCGCCAACCCCGCGGCCGCGGCGCACCTCAAGGGGGACGTCCAAGCCCTTGGGGCCGGCCTGGGGAAGCTGCCGGCTGTGGCGGGCTTTTCGGGCCCTGGGAGTGCCAGCAGCGGCGCCGGCGCCGGCACGCGGCACAGGCGAGACGGTGCGCTGAGTGTATGCGCGACGAGCGATCACTGGCGTTCTCACACCCTGCCTCGTAAGCCCCTTGGTGCTGAGGGTTGCACGCTGGCGCGTGCGCCGTTTTAATCTTATCGACAGTTGCATGCCCGCCCTCCATCCACTGGACAAAACGGCTCCTGCTACCCATGCACCTCCTCCCAACACTGCCTGTGCAGCTGCCTCCCAGCTTCTCTTTGGCGGCGGGAAGGACCCGGCCACCCGCGCCCCAAGCTTTGCCCTCACCCTTCTGCACTGCTACTACGACTTGTTCTGGTGAGCCATAAAATAAAGTCGCGATGCACTCACGTACATGCGGCGTATGCCTGCTTACATGAAGCTGAATCACCGCAAAGAACTCCATCTACTCCCGCCAGGGGACGCGGGCACTGACGCCACGGCGTTGCCGGGGTGCCCCTCGTCGCCACACACAGGTGCTGGAAGAATGCCGGCGTCGGAGGGTCCCTGTCGTACCAGCTGGCCAGCGCGTGGGATGCGGACAGCCGCCCGGCAATCTCCGCGTTCGAGGCCGCGAGGGACAACGCGTTCGACGCGGTCGGGCGCTTTGTGGGTGGGCGGCGACGTCCTGCGACCGACAGGCTGCGCCGGGGGGGCGCAGGGCTGCCATGACTGGCCGAAAGCATCCACAGCAGGCTGAGGCCTCCGGCGCCGGGCCCCGCCTTCCCAGACGAATCGACTGGCCTCTCCCTTGACATCGAATGAGAGCGGCCCCCTACTGCCAGGGGCAGCTGTGTTCCCTCTGCAGAGGAGTCATCCCCTACCC
>NW_014013289.1:0-29870 GCF_000611645.1 Monoraphidium neglectum | reverse complement strand
GTGTCGCCCCTGGTGCCCCCCTGGCGTCATGCAGGTCATCGATGACATCCTGGACATCACCCAGCCCACCGAGGTCCTGGGCAAGACCGCCGCCAAGGACCTGGCCGTCAACAAGACCACCTACCCCAAGCTGCTCGGCATTGAGAAGAGCCGCGAGGTGGCGGACAACCTCATCACGGAGGCAATCCAGCAGCTTGACGGCTTCGACAAGCAGAAGGCCGCGCCGCTCGTCGCGCTCGCCAAGTACATCGGGTACCGGCAAAACTGACGCGGCCCGCCATGATCTGGATCTGATCTGGTCTGATCTGGCGCCCGGCATTTGGGATTGCGTCACGTCTGCACGGAAAAATCGGGGTTGGATGGCGCGGTCGCAGCCAATTGTTTGGCTGCGCCAGCTCACATGGGCGGCGCTGACGCGCTGTCCCGGCTCTGCCTAGGGACTCAGCGAGCGCACCCATCATAACTCCTGTGACGCGCCGCCGGGCATGCGGGTGGTGCACCTGCACTCCGTGGGGCCTGAGACACTGCCAAGCTGCCCTTTTCGTGGTGCCGCTCGCGTGCACGCTGTCGCTCGCGGGGGCGCGGGCTCGCAGAAGGTCTGTGGCGGCGGGGTCTATCGGCTCTGCTGTAAGTTCCCAGCACAATGGTATGTCAATGGCATATGCCCGCTCTTTTGCAATCCCACACGGTCAGCTCATCGATGATTATGCGGCGCCGCTGCATGCACGGCCGTCGCACGCAACCAGGCAGCGCGTCCTTCTTTACAATCAACAAGTAAGACACTGTCTCTGCGATGGTGCATTACCCTGTTTCATGATGCCACGCAATCAAACGAAAAAGGGGGAGAAGGGGTACCAATTACAGCGAATGTTTGGACACACAAAAGCCGCCTGGAAAGGGTGTAAGCCACCAGCAGGCAACAATGCGCATGCAAACAGTGTGCAGATTTTCAAGTGCAAAAACTTGCGCGGAAGAAATGAGCGCGACGGCCTTACACAGGTGCAAATGCAGCCCTCTCAACAGTCAGCGCACACTGATCTGCTGCTGCCACTGCCGCTGGTGATGCGTGTGCTGCCCCAGCCAAGGCCCGGTGGCTGCCGCACCGCGTCTGCAGCCGGCATTCGCCGCAGCGCTGCCGCACGGCACCGGGACCCTGCTGGGTGCAGCCGCGGCTGCTCCCCCTCGAGCAATCACCGTGGGCTGCGTCGCAGCAGTCGCAAATGACATCAGCTCAAGCGACAGGTGGTCGTCGCTGCGATTGCGGCTGCCGCTGCCGCCGCTGCCGCCGCTGGCGCATTGGACGGGACCGCCGCTGGTGGTGCATTCCTGAGCGCGTGCCACGGCTCGCACGACCTCGGCAGACCCGTGGGGCGTGGATGACCTGCTGCTGCCCGTGCCTAATCCTGATGCAGGGGTTGCACAGGGGGAAAGAGGCGTGTCTGGCTGGCAGCTGCTGCGCGCGCCAAGAGGGAGCAAACTTGTCCTAGAAATGAGGCTCACTTCCCGAGACAGGCTTGAGCGTCTTCGCTGCTGCTGCTGCTGCTGCTGCTGCTGCTGCTGCTGCTGCTGCTGCTGCTGCTGCTGCTGCTGCTGCTGCTGCTGCTGCTGCTGCTGCTGCTCATGGTGGTGGTGGTCGTGGTGGTGGTGCTGCTGCTGCTGCTGCGGCCGCCGTTGCTGCTGAGCGATGCGGCGGCGATTCACAAGTAGTTGAGCGAAAGACCTGGGGGTTTTAGCATGCCCCTGGCCAGTCTGTGCGGCCGTGTGAGTAGCGACGGCCACCCCAGATCCCCGGGCTGCAGAGGCTGCAAACGCGCGTGACGAGAGATCAAGCGCCGGCCAGGGATCTTGAGCGTTTGTCGCAGACAAGGCGCGGGCTGCTGGTACCACCAGGTCGGTGCGGTCGCGGGTGTCAGAAGCCAGCTTGGTCTCAGCCAGCCTGCAGGGGGTGCCGAGAAGCTCCACGGGAAGCTTCTTGGCAGTGACTCGCGCTACCAGCTTGTGCCACGCCCTCGCAAACGACAAACTGAGGCACGGTGGCACTTTTGCAAAGGAGGAGCTGCGCGTGACCAGGAGCCGCCTGCGGGAGCCGCCAGTGGTGAGGCGTGCAGGGGCACGGCGCGAGCTGGAGGGCTGCCGGCGCCTTAGCGGCCCCGCTGCCCTCCACAGTCCAGACGTAGCCGATGATTTGACAGCGGCATAGACGGCATACAACCCAAGCACAATCTGCGGCAGAGGGATCCCGGAGGTGTGCCGAGGAAAATGCGAGTGCAATGAGGATACGAAGGAGGCCGCTGTGTGGCAGTCGCATGTTTCCAACCACTGGCCAGCACGCCCCTATGACTTGTGTTCATGTCTTGTGTTATTTTTTCTACAACAGAAGCAGAATGTACAACACATACAAGCAGAATGTACCGCGCATGCCCAGCGGCACAGCACAGTTGCTGAGAGGCACTGCAGCTGTCATCCCACCCACCGCGAGGTCTCTCAGGCCCATGGCACTTGTTGAGCGCGAGCGCCTGCTGATGCGTACAGCGTCACACAGCGACGCACGCAGGTTGCAGATGAAAGCTGTGTTGTGCTTGTACTGTATGGCGCATGCAGGTAAGGCACACCCACCTGGAGCTGCCGCACTCTAGGGTGGAGGAGGAGACTGAAATGAGACTGTGCGACCGTAAGAGTAGTTTATGTGCGTCTTATGCGTGCTGTAATCTCAGGTTGCAAGGCGCTGAGGCGACACAGGTTCCGAGTGGAGACAGAACGAACCTCTCCCGAGCGAGTACCGTACCTCACAGTATGATATGAGGGCTAGAATAGGCCAGGCTCCGATGACTTATAAATTCACATAGTGAAGATGGTATTTAAACGTCGCTTAAGGGTTTGTATGGCTGTGCCTCCTGCCTGTCTGCTGAGAGCCGCATGCCAGGTGCGTTCCATTCTGCTGGATCCCCTGCATTTTGCAGCTGCCCCTCGCACTGCGCCCACATCTTGCTGCAAATGTGCAGCAAGGTAGAAGGAATATGTGCTGCTGGTTACATAGGATGTTGCACAAATAGGGCCCATCCAAGCGCGCAGTGCTGCCTCCTGCAGGTGCACTTCGCAGTGCTTAGCAGTGCCGACGCCGCCGGGGTGCCTGTTGGGGTGGTCATCATCAGGTGCTCGAAGCATGACAGTGCTGCCTCTTGAAGACAAAACAATGCCCAAGGATCACGTGCCTCAAGCTGCGCAATGCAATGGGCATGCCAACAGAGACAGGCCGAATTGCCTTTGGGGGCATCGCATCCCCCCTCCCGACTGTCTCTCACCTGTTCGGACCATCATCAATGCACAAGAGGGCCCTGTCGCCATTTGTCCCTGCTGCGCTGCTGCAGCACGGTCGCCGTGTGCCACCGCGCGCCATGGCTGACAGCCCCGCCCACGGCGCTAAAGGAAATGGCGCTTCACGGCCAGCGGCCGCCTTCACAGCCCTGTCAGCCACACCGGCCGGTGCACAAACGTCTCGAGCGCGACTGCGTTGTCGTCCAGGAAGCGCACGGCGTTGGAGTTGGCCGTGAGCGTCAGCGCCTCGAGCGCCGCGCCGAGGCCAAACACGTCGGCCTGCTGCCGCCCCAGCCGCAGCCGCGCGACCGCCGGGGGCATGGCAAACACACGCAGCGCGCAGCCGGCGCCGCCGCCGCGGCTGCTGCCGCCACTGCCGCTGCTGGTGTTGCCGGCGGCGCTCGCCGCGGAGCTGTCTGCGCCGCCTCCTTCACGCCCATCTCTTGAACCGACACTTTCAATTCGATCCTTGCTGCCCTCCAACCCTCCATCCCCCACATCATCCTGCGCGGCGACAACGTAAACTGCGAGCTGCGGCAGCAGCTCCTCTTGCCACCGCTTCTTCTCAGTGGGGCCAGCAAAGTCCGCCAGCAGCTTCTCAAACTGGGCCACGGCTGTGGCCGCGGCAACTAGGCGCTTGCCAGGGGCCCACACGTGCGGCCGCAGCTCGGGCAGCAGCGGGCTGGCCGCCTCGGCCACCAGGCAGTCCTGCGGCGGGGCGGGGCGGCGCGCGGGAGCACCTGGGGTCTGGGGATGCAAGTTGTCACTGAACGAGCACGAGGTGGGTCGGGCCGCTCGAAATGCCCAATGCACGCGCTAAAAGAAGATGTCCATGAGGTGACGTGGGTGGCCAGGGGGGGGGGGCGTGTGCATCACCCACCCGCCAGTGTGACGTGCGGCTGGCCCAGCGGACGAGGGCCTCGTCAGTCGGTGGCCGGTGGGACGCCTCCGACACCTGGGCGGCGCGCCGCGCGCCGCGAGGGCCGATTGTACATGAGCGTGGCGCGGCTGCCAGACGCCTCGCTGGCGGCTGTGGCATTGGCAAACACGCGATGTCCAGGCAAACACGGAGGTACTAGCGATCTCCAGCAAAGGGGGCATGAGTCGGGGCACGCGATGGCGTGTGGGCGCGGCGGGCCGCCGCGGGAGCGTGCGCCGCACCAGGGCGCACAGCGTCGTCGTATCCAGGTTGGTGCAGGTGGGGGGCGGGTGCGGCTCTGGCAGGCCGGCCAGCGAGCCTGCGGCGCGGAGACAAGGGCGGCAAACGTCGGCGCAGCGGGTTTGTCGCGTCTCCTGTCAAGAGTCAGAACGCCAGGCAGCTGCGCTGGCAATACAAAGCTCTGAGCGCGTCCAAACTGGTTGATGCGGCAGTGCCTGCGGCCATGCAGCCTAGGCATCTCAACGCGACAAGCGAGCGCGAGCCAACAACTGCCGTCGCCCCCATGAGGAGGGACTGCCGGCGCGCGCGGGGCCGCGCGGGCGCTCGCCTATCCCGACCGCGGCTGTGGCGCCCATAGCCTCAAGCTCGGCCACAACCTCAGGGTCGGCCCCCAAGGGGCAGAACACGACCACCTGTATTGATGGTTTGCGCGGGCCACGCGGTGGGGCGAATGGGTGGGATGCGCGGAGCAGGCAAGCGGATCGGCGTGTGCGACGCCTGCGCCACGGCATGCGCCGCGGCGCGCAATTGCAGGGGCGACCAGGATTCCGCGCCCACAACGAGCGAGGCGCACGCGGTGGCGAACGCGGGCCAGGGGCCGGCTGGCTCCCATCTTGAAGGCTGACCTGTGGGGGCCGGTAGCGCACGGCGGCGCCGGGGGCGCGGGCGGCGGCGAGCATGGCCTGCACCTGCCCCTTGAGCCCCTGCTGGCCCAGCCACCGGCTCGAGCCCAGGCCAAACGCCTGCACGGGAGCGTGTGGGGGACGGCTGTTGCGGCCGTGCAGCCGGGAGGCAGCACGTGCCGCAGCAAGGACGGACCTGTGCCGAGCCAGCCCAGGCCGTGGGTGTGCAGAATAAGTGGCATCGCTCATCCGCGCCGTGGCCCATGCCGACCTGTCCGCCCTTGACCTCGATCCACGACTGGCCGCCGTGTGCGACGACGTCCACCTCCACCCCCGCCGCCGGCCCTCCCCCTGCGCCGCCGCCGCCGGCGCCGCCCGCCTTGCTACCGCCACCGCCGCCGCCGCCGGCCGCGGCGCCCCTGAACTTCTTGACCACAGCGACTACCCCTGGCGCCTCGTGGAGGGCCTGGAGCTCTGACGCCAGCCCGCGGATGTTATTAATGATGCCCTGCACCCTCTCTGCCGCCAAGGGCGCCGCCACTGGGCCGCGCCCGTCCGCCGGCCCAGCTGCGGCCCCCCCAGACCCCGCGGCTGCAGGATTGCCCGCCTGCTGCGATGCCTGGACATCGCTGCCGGCGACGGATGCATCAGCGCTGGCGCCCGCTGCCGCGCCGGCTGCTGCTGCTGCCGGCGCTGCTGCAGCAGCAGCCGCTGGTGTTGCTGCTGTTGCTGCTGCAGCGGCACAGGAGGTTGCTTGGGCAGCGATCTGCGCCTCAACGTACCTCGCGTTTTGCTGGATGCGCCGCGCGAGCTTCGTTACATTTTGAACGTCCGGCCGCTGCTGAGCAAACGCCAATGCGATGCCGTTAGCCTCCTGCAGCATGCGCAGCAGCTCGGACAGGCTGGGCAGCACGTCGCAAGAGCTGTTGCGTGTGACTCCGAGCGATGGCAACGCGGCCAACAGGGCGGCGGCGGTCATGCTGCCGGTATCGCATGTGCTCGCATCCTCATGCTGCATTTGTTGACGTCGCCGGATTGGCGTGCGCTTGGGCGGCAGCTGGTTTCGCCGTCGAACACTACGATACAGAACTTGTGTGACCCGTGGCGCCCAGTTCACATATGCTCGCATCCGCGAGATCAAGATCCAATGATCTTTGCCGCTATAAGGTGCTCAGTGACAAAACGAACGCGTGTCATTGAATATGTCACAGCTTTATATTATAGAAGAACGCGGACCTCGGGGAAGCCACGTCCGCCTCGGGGACACAGCTAGTAATCAACCAGTCAAGCCGACAACCAGCCTGGTGACTAGCTCACAGCTGATGTAACACCAGTTGCACATGCATGACTTGGTGGATATAGCTTATCAGAGTGTGTGGTGCATAATTGATAGGCAGAGCGTCAAAGTGCTGCCTTTCAAAGCAGCTACCGGCTGTTGTTCGGTGCACACTGAAGATCGGGTACAGTAGACGCAAGTTTTCCCGGCTGCAGCAGCCACGCCGGAAGCTGCGCCTGCAGCGCTTGTGCAACCAGCGTGTCGCGCTGCCGGTTTCCGGGCGCAAGCGTGGGCTTCAGAGTCTCCAGCAGCGCCGGGACGCTCGCGCCGGGCCCTCACGCCATTGCTGCCATCAGGGTTGCTTGGCACAAGGGCGCGCTGCTGTGGGGTCGCGAGCGCTTCAGATGCCCCTACGCTCGACGCAAGCTGGTGCAGCAGGCGCAGCGCGCTGCTCCCCAGCTCGTCAGGCGGCATAGTCGCGGCCTGCAGCTGCTGCTGAGTGCCTGACGTGGCGGCCGCCGCTGCCCAAGGGGCGCGGCGTGCGAGGAAGCGAAGGAGCCTGCTGGTGTAGCTCAGCTCAGCCAGGTGGTCACACAGCATCCCGTGGCCCCGCAGCAGCGCCACCGCCGCCGCAGACAGCAGCAGCGCCGACCCCACTGCCACCTCGGCCGCGTTGCTCTGGGCGCCGGCGGCATCAGTGACGACACGTGCGTCTGTGGCCCCTACCAAAGGGCCCCCCAGTGACCCAGCGTGCGCACATGTGCAGTTGCCACACACTGCAGGTCACGGCATGCCAGAAGGTAGAGTCTAATTGCTATCATCAAGCGATGATCATGTGCGGTGCGGGCAGCCCTATACTTACGAAGCGGCGTGCGCCTCGCACCTGTTTCAGCCGGCTTCACGGCCAGCAGTCAAAAACGCATTGACTTGCAATCAACAAATGGCAAGCAGAGCCATAAGGGACAGTAACGGTGCAGAAACCAGAGGAAGCACGGTATAATTCTCCATCTGATTCAGTTATGACAGGGTAATGTACGCAACCCTGGTGGTACCGTACGTTGCATGCATTCAACACCGCTGCAAGCACCAGCAGCACAGTTCCTCTAGTGTGGCTCTCCAATGTCGAGTCAGGCCCTTAGGTGCTCTGAAAACACAACTTCTAATCGAGGAAACCGCGAAGGACGAGAGCAGCGCCCGGGACGATGTCGCAATCAACACGGGAGTTCGGCAGCCAGAACCGGCTTTGCCCTTGAGGGTCACGACGCCGACGTGCCCTCCCTCTTTTGGCAGCTGTGGCCTCAGGAAGAGCAGCAGCAGCTTGATAACCATGGTGAGCGCGCCTTGTCATAAGCAGCCGGCAGTGGATCACACGAGGCTGCCGCCAGCATGAGAGGACAAGGACGGCTAGCGATGCAAATAGTTGCGAGGACTCTGGCTCTGTGCTCCCTGGACGAGCAGAGGAGAGCAGCACTTCGGGCAACCCGCGCCATGGTGCAGCAGCAGGCCTACTTGGCCCGGGCCATGCACTGCATCACGACAAAAGTGTCAGCACTTTGGTCGTGGGTGGGTGTAGATGCAGCGAGTGCGCCGCGCTTCGCCCCTGACGCTCGTGCGCACCTCTGCGGCGGCCGTCTTGCTGCATGCTGCAGGGTATCGACCTGGTGGCCGGTGGCCGCAACACCAAGAAGCACCGCACCGCTCCTAAGAGCGACAATGTGTACCTGAAGCTGCTGGTGAAGGTGCGTGTTCCCTAGGAAGGGCGTGTCAGCGAGGCAGGCTCCCGCTCATGGTGGTGCAGCGCGTGCGCCTGGTGAGGCCAAGACCGGCGACACTCCTTGCATCGTGCCTGCCCTCCACTCTGCAGCTGTACCGCTTCCTGGAGAGGCGGACAGAGAGCAACTTCAACGCGGTGGTGCTCAAGCGGCTGTTCATGAGCAAGATCAACAGGCCGCCGCTGTCCCTCTCCAAGCTCGCCAAGTTCATGGCCGGCAAGGTGCGTGGTGGCCGGGTTGTTGCCGGTGGCCCTTGACCTGCGGCAGCACAATGGGAAGCGCAGCTGCGAGCGTAGCGGCCTCGGCGACAAGGCAGGCTGTGGTGCGCCCTGCGGCGGGGCGTTCGTTGGCCGGCACGCTGCAGCAGGTGGAGCTGGCAGCTCGCTCGGCTGGTTAGGGAGGACTGGTGGGATCCAGCTTCTGCGCGGGCAGCAGGTTGGGTGCAGTGCAGCACTTCGGGTGCAGTGCAGCAGGAGTGGCCGCTGCTGCAGATTTTTGGCCGAGCCAGCGCAGCAGGCTACGGGCGGCAGCCCGCACGCCGCAACGCATGCAGCGGCCCCGCCGCGGCGCGGCTCAACCCCCGCTGCGGCCACTCGCGTCCCGCCTGGCGTGTTTTTGCCCACAGGAGGACAAGGTGGCGGTGCTGGTCGGCACCGTGACGGACGACGTGCGCCTGCACGAGGTGCCCAAGCTGCGGGTGACGGCGCTGCGCTTCACCGAGACCGCGCGCGCGCGCATCGTCAAGGTGCGCGCGGAGAGGGGTGCCAGCTGCAGTCTTGGCGGCGCTCGCTGCCGCTGCCGGCAGCGCGGGGGTTGATGTCGGTTCCTGCAGGCGCCAGGCAGGGCAACGGCACTGGTGTGTTGCTGCAGGGCAGCTCGGCAGGTGCTTGCACCCAGGCAGACCGTTGCGGCGGACCCTGAGTCATCGTGATCTTCCAAGGGGCTGCGAGACCAGCGCAAGCAGCGCCAGCAGCTCTTCAACAGTCCTTCCGTGGCCGCCGTGCACCACATGCTGAGCCGCCCCCCACCACTGGGCCCCGCCCCATCCCTAGGCCGGCGGCGAGTGCCTGACCTTCGACCAGCTCGCCCTGGAGCGCCCGACCGGCAAGGACTGCGTCCTGCTGCGCGGCCCCAAGAACAACCGCGAGGCCGTCAAGCACTTCGGCCCCGCCCCCGGCGTGCCGCACTCCAGCACCAAGCCCTACGTGCGCTCCAAGGGTCGCAAGTTCGAGAAGGCGCGTGGTCGCAGGAACAGCCGCGGCTACAAGGCCTGATCGGGCAGCGGCGGCGGACGAGGCGGTGCTGGGCGCGCTGCTCCAGCTTGTTGAGGCACTATCAGGGTGCCCCCCGGTGTAACGCTTCTAGGCCCGCATGATCACATGGTGCAAACGCTGCTGGGGTTTGCTGGCCAGGGAAGCGGCTGCTGCAACATCCAGAAGACAGCACCCCTGGGCTGTGCTCGCAGAAGTTGACAGTATATCTCGTGGGCTTGAGGATCATGCTGAAGTATGTGGTGGGTGGTCAAGCGTCGCCTATCAGAGGTGCTGCGGCCTGCCTCAAAACTAGTCTTTGGGGGTTGACCAGCTTTTGAGCCACAGCTGGCATGCCTGCCCCAAGTGACAGGCCTGTGAAGGTTGCCTGGTTTGGGCATCTGTGAGTGCACATCATGCTCATGCGGTTGCCAAGCCGGGCATCATCTTGGGCAGTCAACCTTGCAGTCAGGGCCGGGATGGAGGCGTCGCATGAAATCCGCATCCCACTGACATTTGACTGGTGAAGCTAGATTTGTCCCCGCGGCGTTGCAGTGGCTGAATGCAAGCGCGCCCACAATTCAGTTGCTGCCATCACGCCCCCACCAAGACCAGTTACGTGTGTTCCCTGTGACACTCCTCAGCCAAAGACAATGAAATCATCATGTTGGTGCTCTCACCAGCAACTGCCTCTGCGGGCGCACAAGCTTGAGGTGTGCCAGCCGTCTGGCAAAAGTCTCAAGAGTTTCTGTGTTGCACATGAGAATTTCCCCCTACCCACAAAATTGAGGATTGTGGCTGGATTGAAGGATATGGCTGTAGTGAGCAGCAGGGAGGCACTTCATTGCGCAGGCACTCCATTGTTTAGGCAGCCGAATGCAAGGACACGCAGATTGGCTCCACGGCCTTGCATGCCTTGTGTGATTATCTTGTGGGGTGGCATACCGGCTCAGTCCACCACTTGCCTCTCTCACCCACCAACGGCGCCCGCACAACAATTACAAGAGAGCAGGCGCTGACCACGCCGCATGCAAAGCCGCATTACAGAGGATGAGAGTTCAATGCAGAAATTGAGGCGCAAGCAGCGACGATGCACTGAGGGCATGCGGGGAAAGGGGGACAATATGAATGAGCTTGCGCGCGGCTTTATCAGCACGTGCGCGTGGTGCCGTCCCTGCCCTTCAGCAGGTGTGCCTGCCAAGCCTCGAAGCATCTGCTGCTCGCCAGGCCCCGGAAAACTGCCGCCGAGTCATGTCACACGGGCGCGTGCGCGCCCTCTCACGCGTTCGACGGTATCGTCTGGTACCCCTGCGCTGTGCGCTTGGGCGGCAACTTCCGCAGGATGTACAGGACCCAGGCGGAGGGGATGATCTCCGCCAGGCCGTAGTACAGGAGGTTGAGCAGCGGGTGGGTCGCCACGTCGAGGTCAAGGTCGCGGTCGTCGATGGCGCTGAGCGCCACCAGCACCGCCCTGGGGGCAGGACAGGGTCGACGGTGGGCGGCGCGCAGGCGGCACGCGCGGGCGTGTTCTGCGGGTGGCGTGAAGAAGAGGGGCGCAGGGGCGCAGCGAGCTGCGTCCCCGTGCGCCCAGGCTTCACAGACAAGCAGGGCTGGAGTCGTGCGCCGGCGCTGCGCCCTCCCTAACCGCCTTGATCTCAGCCCTCCACCGATCCAGCCCCATATAACCCCCTCCACGCCCCCCACCTGAGCGTGAAGCACGCGGCGCAGATGGTGGTGACCATGCCGACCTCCCGCAGCTTCTTCTTGCGGCCCCGGCTCTCAATGGGGAACCGCTGCAGCATCAGGAACAGGCGGCCGCCATACAGCAGGAAGCCCACCGCCGCCGCCAGCGACACCGCCGCCAGGAAGGCGGCGCTCAGCACGCGCGAAACCCGGTCCTGCGACGCGCTGACCGCCATGCTCTCGTACGCCCACAGGGCGCCCTGGGTTGGCCGCGCAGGGCAGGCAGGGACGCAGGGTTGAGGGGCACCGGCCGCTGGCGCGGGCGCAGGCAGGACGGCGCACGGGCGTAGTCTGGACCAAACGGGCCGCGGCCCGCGCCCAAGCCGCGTGCACTCGCCCGCGCCCCGCAGCTTCCCACCCACCTGGACGCCGTACACAACGCCGTTGAAGGCGACGAATATGGGACGCAGCGACCCCGTGGGCATGCTGCGCGCCTGGTGGTAGATCTCCGCCCAAAAGAGGACAAGCAGCGTGTAAGTGGTGAAGAACAGCAGGCCTAGGAGGGGGGGACCAGAGTCGAAGTTGGAGCGAATCAGCGGCGCACACGTGCGCAACCAGCGACAGCGTGGCGGGCGGCACCAGCACGCGGCGCCTTCATGTGCAGGGCCAGCCTGCGCGTCCGCCGCAGCTGCCTTCCGGGCGGCCGAGCGCCACCGCTGTGCCACTGCCGGCCACGTGGGCGCATGGGGTTCAGCGCAATGCGACGGCCCTCGAACCGCCATGCCCCACGCCCATAAAACGATGATGCACTGTGCGCCCGGCCGCGCACCCGGCAGGTCGTACAGCACCAGCCGCAGCACGTCCGGGTGCAGCGCGTCCATCTGGGCGCGGAACAGGAAGCTGGCGCAGCGCAGCGAGCTGACGAGCGCGTTGAGCAGGTGGAACACCTTCTGGGTGGTCCAGCCGTACTCGGGGACGCGCAGCTGGATGCGGATCAGCTGGACCTGAGGGTGGGGGGGAATGGGGCGCGCACCCGGGGTTCCAACGGCTGACGGCGGTTCGGGAACGGCTGCGAGGGAAGGGGGTTGGCACTCCTCGGCTGGCCACCTGGTCGGTCCGCAGCTGCCAGCAGAGCGGCACGAGACCGGCTGTGAAAAGAATAAGACCACGCTGCCAGTAGGCTCTGTGCGAGCATGCGTTCCGCGCTTGCGGTCGGCGTCTAATCACCAGGGCGATGAGCGCAATCGATCCGTATGCGAGCGCGAGGCCATAGTTGGTGTAGGCCTGCAGCGTGGGGTTATTCTCCAGGTCTTCCCACCTGCAGTGCACACGTGCGACGGAAGCTCAAGAGCTGCCGCTGCGGCTGCGCGCTCGTGCCACCCCGCATCGGAACGCATGCCGCGCTGCTGCGCGCTGATGGCCATGAGCAGCTTGCTAGCTACACCGCGTATGATGCGTCGTGCGCAGGCTCGATACACTCACCATTTAGGGAAAAAGGTTACGCCATCCTGCAGGTAGGCCAGCGCTCCGATCCCCGGAAGCGACCTCATCGAGGCTGATCAGCCGGTGCGGCAGCCCAGGGTGGGCCCCGTGGCAGACAATTGGATCGAATGGCCTTCCACAACAGGTCTCAAGTGGGTAAGCAAGCTACCTGGGTCAAGTGACCTGCTTCAGCTGCGAGTGCATGCGCGTAATATCATATGCCAACACCTTCGGATTGGTTGGAGGGTTATTTATACAGGAAATGTACTTGACACGAACTGCTCAAAAAGCCAAACGGTTGATCTGAGACTCATACTCTTGTGACGCACAAAACTCCCCATTGGTCAGCGGAGCAGCCGATGACTGCGCAGCTCTGGTGACACGCCTGCTGCGTGGCGCCAGCTTCGCGGTACTCGGCCAGTGATGGACCACCATGACCATGCACATGGGGTGGAACCGTGGCTCACCGCACCCATTCCCAAGGCGAGCTGTGCGTGCAAGCTGTGGTGTTTTCAGGGTGCCTGCAGCCCGGGGCTGCGGCCTGCCCAAGCGGCTTGCGCCAGCGTTGCAGTGACCCTGTGCCTTGGATGCGCTCTCTGGCTCATGGAGCTGCTACTTTTACACCTGCTGCGCGCCATGCTGTGTTTGGCACAGACGCAAGTTAGTGCAGATTTTGTGTGTAACACATGCATAGTGGCTGTGCGTGCTGTTGTTCGGTTGGTTGCTTCAAACAGCAAAGCGCCTCGTTTGAACGTGCGTGTGAAGGTCACGCATACGACAGCCGACGGCCTTGCCTGCAACACGAGATGTCGCATGCTCCACAATCCAAGCGCAGCACCAAGATACAGCGCTCGCCTATGGATGCTATTTCTTGCTGGGCGCCGGCGTCCTCGCCCCGTGGAACGCCCTGATCATGGCTGCCGATTACTGGGCAGCAGTGTACCCGGTGGGGCGCCTCTGTTGAAGCCACCCCAAACGGCTGGCATTGCTGTCAACAAAAGAAAGCAGAGCACCCTGTTGGCCAGTCTGCCAAGTCTGCTGCTTCGCCTGTGCCGTTCGCGCAACTGGTTTTGCTGGGAGATGCGCACGCGCCGCCATGCGCCCCCACCACAACCACTTTACAAGCAGTGCTGCCACGCGCCGCGGGCGGCCGCCACAGGGGCGTCACGTGGACCGCACCTTCACGGTGTGCTACCTGCCTACCTGCCTGCTGCTCATCGGCGTGTTCATCCGCTTCCCCAAGCTGCTCAGCCACAGGGCGCGCATCCTCACAGGCTTCGGGGGCTTCTTCACATTGATGCTTGCAGTCCCGATGGTGCGCCTCATCCGGCCCTGCGCCATTCACGCTCAGCGCCCTGCGTGCTTTGCGTGCTTCGCGAGCTGCAGGGTCTGTGAATGAGTCGAGCGAGGCTCTCTGATGAGGGCAGCTGCGACGGAGCCGGCAACCCAGCTGTCAGCTCGGCCCAGCAGCCCTTGGCGCCTGCATCGCACCCTTGCATGCCCCCGACAGATCGACATCGTGTTCGTGACGGACGCCAGCACCGACGGCCCGCCGGGCGCCTACAGCCTGCTGCTGCTGACGGTGCTGCTCGTGGGCGTGCTGGACGGCGTGTCACAGGGCGCCATCTTTGGCGACGCCGCGGCCCTGCCCAGCGAGTACACGCACGTGAGAGGGGTCTGCCGAAGTGGCGCACGCGGCCGCAGCTCGCAAGCCAGCCTTCCGTCAACGGCGCCCACCAGCCTGCATCGCTGGCATACAGCGGCTGGCGCCAGCACTGCCTGCGTGCAGCTGATTGCCCCTGGGTTGCTGACTGAGCCCGGATGAAGTGGCGCCCTGGGCCCACAGACTTGTGGCTGAGCCCCTTCGCCTTGACGTCCAATGGAGCGCCAGGCACGCCCTCACACTGCTGCCGTCCCTCTTGGAACGCACAGGCTGTGGTGGGCGGGACGGCCTCCTCTGGCGCGCTCATCAGCCTGCTGCGCATCGCCACCAAGGCCTCCCTGCCTGCCACGCGAGAGGGGCTGCGGAAGAGCATCGCACTGTACTTCGGCCTCAGCGCCGCGCTTAGCCTGGCCTGCTTTGGCGTGTATTCGGCTGTCCTGCCGAGGCTTGGCGTAGTCGCGCACTGGCGGCGGCGGCGCACATCAGCGGCGGCGGGCGGCGGCAGCGGCCACAGCACCCCCCGGCGAGGCAGCCTGGATGGGGGCAGCGGAGGGTTCGCACGTCGCGTGAGCTCGCTGAGCGATGGCGCGCAAGGCGGCAGGGGTGTTGGAGGCGCGCCACCTTTGTCGGATGAGGTGCGCGGTCGCTTTGGATTTACAACCACTTGCTTGGGCGTGGAGTGGAACAGCACTGATCTTGAACGCTGGTGCTTGGGTGGCTTCACTTGCACTCTCACTGCCTTGAACCTGCGCAACTCTCTTGTTTTCCTGCAGGAGCCTTTGATTCACGAAAACCACGAGGCCGGCGCACATGAATCAGCGACCGAACATCAGCAGGGCCACGGCAAGCGCAGCGCCGCTGCGCCGGGATGGCGCGAGTGCTTGATGTCTGTCTGGCGGCTTGCCCTGGCCATTGCGCTGATTTATGGTGAGAATGCCTGAGGTGGCAGTTGGTCCGCAGTGTCGCCTGAAAAACATTGCGGTCGCCTGCTCTCCGTGCTCTTGGCAGAGCTTGATTGCCCCCCTGCTTCATCACGCTGTCGATGCTGCTCCACCACGCGCAGCCCAACCGCCCACTGCATCGCTGCTCTGCTGCGCACCAATGATCCTCCCACCCCAATGCGGCCCTGGACCCCGCCCCTGCGCGACGCCAGTGGTGACAATCGCCATCTTTCCTGGTGTCTTGGCTGAAGACTCCCACAACGCCACCCTGGGCGACTGGTGGGCTGTGGCCTTGGGTGCTGGGCCTTGCGCTAGGTGTTGGAACCCTCATGGTTTGGGGGAAAGCAGTGCAGGCGGGCATCACAGCGCAGCATCATACTCCCACGAATAGGTCCTCACTGAGCAGCATGCTTGCGACTGTGCGGTCACAGGCTTTGTGACCATCATACACACAAACACATAACGCGCGCATTCCTGTTGATGTATCCACACACAGGTACCCTCTCATTCTCATGACCCTGTTCAACTTCTCAGACCTCGCGGGCAAGAATGCACCTCTGCCCAAGTTGACACAGCGGGGCCACCGCACACTGCTGGGCTGGTCGACCGCACGGGCCCTGTTCCTGCCGCTTTTCCTGCTCGCCATGCGCCTTGGCGCGCCGGCGGCGGTGATTGGGGCGCTCACTGTCACGCTGGGCGTAAGCAACGGGTGGGTGCGCTGGCGGCGCGGCAGGCGGCTTCGAGGCAGACCTCGGAGCGTGCGTGCTTGGCGCAACAATCATGCCTTCAACGTGCTGCGTCAAGCCTTACTTGGCTGGTGCATGCGTCCCGTAAGCTTTGTGCAGCTCAACTTCTGCATGCAACTGTATCGCGACCTTGCTCGGATACAGTCGGGTGAGGATCTTCACCCTGCTCCCTGCTCCATCCCCCAAAACCCCTCAACCCCCAAGGTACCTCACTGCGCTGGTGATGACGAGCGCGCACGACGCCGCCCCCAATGTAGCTGCCGCTGACATGCTGGAAAATCTGATGGTGTTCAGCCTCGTGCTGGGGCTGCTGCTGGGCGCGCTGCTAGGGTGGTGCTGGGTACTGTGAATGGATGAACAGAGGCGCGGTGACTGCGAGTGTGTGTTTTGCTATTCAAACGGCAGGCCAGGGCTCGCAAAGGCCTTTTTGGAAATGATGAGGCATTCAAACAAATGCATTTGTTTGTACAATATGTGGATTGTAACACGTACCAAGGCATGCAAGGAAGCAAACCAGGCCAGGCCAGGACGATTGTGCTTGCATCGGGGACAGGCGGTGAGACAGCAAAGCGGTGTGTTTGTGTGTGGACGTACGTGAGGTGTGATCACCGGACGGCGACATGCAGTTTTTTTCCAAGTGGGAGTATACATACATGTAGGTTCATGCCATTCAGAGCTGGCCTGCAGGTTCGCACTTGTCTTCATCAGGTGCTACGCAAAAAAGGTCTTCCATCGTATTGTGCAGTTTGAGCCAAGAGGCTTGAGGGAGGGTGCTCAGATTCATCTTCAGCCAGCTGACAACGTGACAAGAAGGGTGGAGGCCTGCACAACAAATAACAGAGGAGCCAATGGGAGGGCAAATAAGACGAAGGAGCATGCCAACAGTGTTCGCAGCTGGCCTGCGCGCTTTGGCAATCCGCTGCGGTGCAAACACCTGCACTCTGCATCAATGTCATAACCTTACACATAACCTACGCAAGCTGGGCCGACTGACACGACCAACCTTATTCTTGACCATGTTGGGCACGCGTCACCCTGGGAGGCAGCGATGCGCGCGGGCCCCACCGACCTCAAGGATGCAGGCGGCGCCATGATCAATGGTGGAGGCGGCTTAATGTGACATGAATAATCCATAGCATTGATGGTACTTCGGAGGTTGGAGTCACCCGGTTTTTGGCGCGCGATTTCACATTGATTTTGCCGTTTAGGCCGGTGATCGCCCGGAACAGAATATGCAAACGCGCTGCCCTTTCCTATACCAATTGTGACATTGTGACCTAACTGACGATTGCAGAGTCCCGCCCGATATCCCACACCGACCTCGCGAACGCTCGCACGCGCCTTGCCGGCTTAGCGTGACGCCCTGCAGGGTATCCAAAACGGATTTCACCGACAGCGTCGCCGTGTCAGGGCTTCATCTCCCGCGGTCCCGCCCCAAAGATCGCCATGCAGCCCGGGATGTGCCTGAAAGACAACACTGAGGTAAGACAAAGCCGCTGGGTTGCATGTGTGAGCTCGCCAGCCAGCTCTGTCATGGGGTGGGCGAAGAGCCCGGCTTTGGCGCGCGACCAGAGATCGCGCATTGTCAGCCCCCTGTGACCCACTGGCACCGATTTCTGATGGTACCTGTGATTTTTGAACCGTGCCTTCGCGTGAAGGCAGTTCCCTAGTGCATCACTCCCCTCCGCCCCGCTGCTCTGCACCTGCAGCTGGCTGTTGTGTACAGCGTCGTGACCAAGTCTCATTCCACCACCTCCTATCTTGCTTCCCCCCTTAATAACCGCAGCCGTATGGCACCAAGGGGTCATGCGGCGCCTCGGAATGCAGCGACACGACGCGGGACACCTCGACAACACGCGACAATTCGAAGGAGTTTGCCGCCGCCGCCGCCGCCCCCAGCGGCCGCTCCTCGCCGTCGAGCCCCCGCGTGTGTGTCGACGACCTCACGCCGCACCTGCGCTGCGGCCTTTGCCGCGAGCCTGTCGCGGGGTCGCTTGTGCTCAGCTGCGGCCACCTGTTCTGCGGGCAGTGCCTCTGCGACCACCTGATGGCGACGCCGGCATGCCCAGCTTGCCAGATGAGCCTGCGCGCCATTCCCGTGCGATGCATCGCCATCGATCATGTGGTGGGCGCGCTGCTGCCGGCGCTGTCGGCCCCGCAGCAGGAGGCCTTCCGGCGTCGCAAGGAGCGGGGCGAGAGTGCGCCCTCCATCATTGCCAAGATGCTCTGGTGGCTCGAGGCCGGCACGCCCGCCCCCTGTGGGGCCGGCGAGCATTCTGTTGCTGGCCGCGCGCCAGCCGCTGCCCCGTCTCTGCAGCAGCACGCGCAGTCGCAGCAGCAGCTCGGGCACCAGCAGCAGCTTGGCCACCACCAGCTTCTCGGCAGGGCCAGCAGCGGCGGCTCGGCGGGCGCACCAATGGGCGCGGCAGCGAGCGCAGCCGCATCTGCGCGCATCGCCGCAGCCTCAACCGCTGCGCACGACGCTGCCATGGCCGCGGCCATGAGTGCGGCCGCTGCGGCAGCTGTCGCAGCCTCGGCGCCGCAATCGGCGCCGTACGGCCTGTCTGCGCAGCTCAGCAGCATGGGCTTTGGTGGGCTCAGCAGCAATGCTCTCGGCCTCAACAGCGGCCTGGGTGGGTATGGCGCCATGGGCTCTGGCACGCTGGCTGCGCTGGGCGGCGCTGCGGGCCTGTTGGGGCCTGGCCTGCACGACCCTGCGCTGCAGACGCTTCCTGACATGGCTGCATACAACGCGGCTCTGTCGGCCATGGCAATGCAGTCAGCGGCAGCCGGGATGCAGGGGCAAGGGGCCTTCATGAGCGGCTACCCCGGGCTTGGGGGTCTGCTGGGCATGTGATGCGGCCCCGCGGCAGCTGTCCGGCTGCTGTGCGTGTGTTACACAAGCCGCTGGGCACTGCGGTTGGTGCATGCAAGCGAATGCCAGCCGGTACGCTGTACAGGGCCAAGGTCTGGAGTGACTGTGTCACTTACACGTCCTGCCTGCTGTGGTGAGGGGCCCTGTTAGACCGTTCCCGCACCCCAGCCTGGCGGTGGGGGCCTGGCTCCAACACAGGCAGTTCGGCAGCTGCCACTGCCTCCTGGAGCCTTCGATGAGCACATGCGCGGTTGACAGCTGTTCTTGCTTTAATGGTGTGTGCAGGATAGGGCCGGAAAGGCGCCGCATGGTGCAAACCTCGGCCTGAGGTGCGTCTCGTGACACGCACTGGTGGTCTTGCGCAGGCGTTGATGAGTTTATGGGCAGGGTTGCAATGGCTGACTGAGTGATTCACCATATAGCATCAGCAGCATGCAGGTGTGCAGCGCAATGCTCTGTGTGGATTGGAGAGTTCTGGAGCGCTTTGCACCAGCCCCCCACTATTGCAGCGACATCTTAAAGCTGTTTCATTGCACTGCTGGCCAGGCATACAAGCCCTGCCCTCGTGTCTTCATATCTGCACCCATGTATTTTAACTGAATGTATGCAGGCACTGTTCATGGTTGTGTTGCAGGAATCAGCTTTGACAAAACTCTCACCTAAGGTATGCATCATGTAACAAAAAGATTGATTGGCAAAGGCAACTTTGCTACATGCTCCAATGCAGGCATGAGTGTGTCTGAAAAAAAAGTTACTTGCCGGTCTCTCCATAATGTAGAATAAAACGCATTCTGCTGGTACAGGCGTGAGGAAGTCGTGCTGCGGCAGGCCCGCCCTTAGCGCCACACGTCAATAACGTCGTCCTGCAACGGGCCATGGCCCTGCGTAGAGGCGCTGTGCCATGGCTGCTGCCAGCCCTGGCCTGAAGGTCCCGTGCCGTAGCGAGGCTGCTGCGGGTGACCCTGCGCCCCCCCATGCTGCTGCTGCTGCTGCTGGTGCTGTGGTCCATGCTGTTGCTGCTGCGGTTGCTGCTGCGGCGGCGCCTGCTGCTGCTGTTGGTGGTGGTGGTGGTGCTGCTGCTGCTGCCAGACGCCGCTGCCTGTGGACCACTGGCCGACGGGCTGCCTGTTGCGGTCCAGAGACACATCCCAGCCAAACAGCTGCGTCGCGACGTACAGCATCAGCACCACCACGCCCAGCACCAGCACGACCTGCACACAGAGGGACCGCAGAGGTGCAAGGTCAGCACGCATTGTCAGCAAGGCAGCACGAGCGGAATGTCTGCTGGCGCTAGGTGAAGCTGGTCTGTATCCTCTTCTCAGGGCTGCCGCTGTTGCTGGGGACCACGGCCACCAAACCAAGCGTGCAGCCCAAAGCCACAAAATGCACTCACAGATAGCACGCCCTTGACCAGCGCCAGCACAAGCAGCGCCAGCGCGCCCTTCACGGCTGTCTCCACCTTGCTGCGGGGCGTCGAGGGCGGCACCAGGGCCTGCAGCACGTCCGCCGCGCGGGCGACGGCAACGCTGGCGGCGCTGCCGCAGGCGGCCCCGCAGAACTCAAAGGCGCGCTCCAGGAGATCCTGTGAGTGGAAGTTGTCGTAGAGAAGGATGGTCAAAGCCGCATGTGGAAATCACTGCTACCTCCTGTCGCCTCTTGATGGGGCAGGTCAAGTCTGGTCCCAGCTGCGCACCCGCTGGTTTGGTGGATCGTCCAAGGGCGTGAAGCCGTCTGTATAGGTGCCAGTGTACGCCAGTGGGTGCAGTTGCAGCCGCGGCTGCCGCCGCTGCCAGCTCAGGGCGCGCCGGCCGCATACTTCCAGCGCGCGTGGCAACATCTGCATTGCGCTGCTGGCGCTGCGGGGTGCCCGCTGCAGCCCATTTGCCGCTTGCATGATGAGTGATGGGGAGGACAGTGATGGTTATCGCTGCTGCACAGCACGTCTCAGGTGTCACGCAAGGCTGATATAGAACTGCGGCGAGATTGGGATGCCTCACTGCCATCAGCCTATCAAATACGATGTGTTCGTGTTCGAAATTGATCGTCACAGTAAGCCATCTCATCAGCACTCATTGCCATGACACCTGCCGCGATGGGTAAGTGACGATCTGGCTGAACTATAGGAATGACTCTCCTCCATATTGATGTTGCCTTGCAGAGACATTCATTTCTGTTTCTAACACGCAACACACATCTGATTCAGATCAGTCTATGCAGACAAGAGGCAACTGAACCACACTTCACCTGTTCCCTGTGCTGTCCTGGCAGGGTTAAAGACGTTGTGAGCATTTAAGCAATACCAGTGGTAGCAAAGCCAAGAGCTGCCAGCAAGACGCGGGACGGGTGCGGAACGGACAACACAGCAAGAGCACAAGCGCACCAAGGAGGCGCACATGAGCGGCAAGGCAAGCAGCGGGTGCATTGCACAGCGGTATTCAGGGGCGGGGGTTCCGGCAGTTGGTGTGTGATCACATGTTTGCCGCTTGCTCCTGCAACACTGCGGTCTGGGTTCCGCAGCTGCCACTGAAACTTTTGTGCAACCGGCACACAAACGAACATTCGCTCAAGCTGTGCGCAACGCTGCTGCCGCACCTGCGCTCTGTTGCGCAACGCGCTCTGCAGTTTGTGACGGTGGGGGGTGATCCCCGGCGGCCGGACGAGGCAGAAAGGCCACCACGGTTGGTGACCGATGACGACCTCGACATATATCTGGTGATATCCATGGCAGTTGGTCTGGCGGGATTCATGCTCAAGGTGAGGGTTGGTGTTTCCATCCGCCTGCAAGCAGAATGTGAAAGGGGTATGGCAGCCGCGCGCAGAGCACTGCAAAGGCAACGTGCAGCTGTGATGGGCTGCTGTCATTGGGTGCCAACAGCGATGTCGGTGCTGGTGCCGTTGGCTGCTGCTGCTGTGCACTGCAGCTGCACCGACGTGGCGCATGCTGCTGCAGCAGCACGCACTCTCCGCACACCTGAACGTCACAAACCACTGGGGCGGAGCCCGCCTCTACACACTCAACGCATGCGCCGCCTCTTGTACGCAGAACGTGCCCCTGGCCTGGGTTGCAGTGTTGGTGTGCGTCGTCGGCCTCGCCAACCTCAAGAGCACGTCGGGCATGCAGCATGTTGCCAGCGCTGTGGTCTTCTCCATCATGGGGGTGGTGGCAAATTACCTGCACACGGGTCCCAGGGGCCTTGCTGCCCTGTTCCCACCGCGGCCAACCGCCGATGCTGGTGCCCCGCCCACGGCGTGATTGTCCTGTGTCGTACCTGCGTGTGGTGCGTCTAGTGCATACTGTCCCTTCACATAGGACGACCCTCATCAGCTGCTGTAATGCGTTGCACTCACCCGGGTCAACGCATTGGATCAAGAGGGGGGAGGGAGCAAGTGCTTGTTGCAGCAGCAGTGTCGTGCAGATGTTAGGTCACACGGACTTTTTGGTGTCAAGGCTCTCATCCTGCCAACGAGCCCACTGCCGCTCCAGGTCTCGGGGATGAGCGTGACCGGTAGCTAGTGTGATCTGTACGGTAAGTGTATGATGCAGAGCTCACTCAATCACTGACCAGAAATGTCTGGCACGTATTACGACGTTCTCGGCGTCTCACGAGACGCCACCGTCGACGCAATCAAGGCAGCGTATCATCAAACAGCCCTCCGATTGCACCCTGACAAGCGGCTTTGTCATGCGAATAATTTTAGCAGCAGCATCAGTGTCGGCGACTGTGCCAACGTGACAGGCGGGGTGAGCAGCAGCGCAGGCGGCGGCAGCGCAAATTCAACAGGAGACGCCTTTCATGCGCTAAACATTGCCTGGCAGGTGGGGCAATCCAGTAGTAAAGTTATCCAAGCGTGCCTCATCTACCTTGGAGTCGTAGTCGGCCGTGACCGTCTCACTGGGGTCGTGTAGTGGCAACTGGGTGGCAAGCAGCTCAGTGCTCAAAGCGAGTGGGGTACCCCCCCCCCATCGCAGCCTTCATACATTTCACGATCCTGGTATGCCATGCATAGCAATCCTATCTCGATGCAATTGCCATTGTGGCTGTGTGCACACCAAAGTCCTATTTGTCAACCTTTCTGCAACATGTAGGATCCGCGCACGTGGCATGTTCACCTGGCCCAAAACCATGCACCCTCTCCTGCTCTGTGTTGCCCCATCCAAGACGCTGCGCGACCCGCAGCGGCGCGCGCGCTACGACCGCATCCTCACCCAGCGGGAGCTGCGATCAGTGGTCACGCTGCAAGACGAGATCGATTTGGACGAGATGCATGCGGAAGAGGAGCCTCAGGGTGAGCCACACGGTCGAGCGTCAACCCGCAGTCAAATCCAGCACGCGCTCGGTGCTGGCGCTTGCTCTGGCTCGGCCACGGCTAGACGGTGCCCATGCCGCTGTGCCCCGCGTCATACGCAGGCGGCGGCAAGGTGTACACCTATGTGTGCCGCTGCGGCGACGTGTACGCCCTCAATCCTGATGACGACGAGCTGTGTGAATTGGAGGCGGTGGTGGTGCCCTGCAGCAGCTGCTCCAACCACATCTTGGTCAGGCTGCACAGACAACCGCCAGGCGTGGACTAGTGGAGTGCGCGCCGCGGGGGTGAGGGTGTGTGAGCATCTGCGGCGTGAGAGGAGATGCTGAGACACGCATATCCTGAGGGTGCAAAGGTTTGTTCTCTGCTACAAGGACTGCTTGTTACACACGGTCTTGCGTGCCACGTGTTTTCCATGGTTTTGGGGGGCATGCGTACTTGGGGTTGGCAGTCAAGGTCAAAAGGGTATTTCGCGTGAGTTCAACCGAATTCCCGGGTGCGCATGCTCTGGTCTGACATCCCGCCGTATGGGACGCCCCAGAGGCATAGCTGCCCTTCCAAAATCGTCTGTGCAAAAAAGGGTGAAAGAATGGGACCGGTGCAGCTGTTCTCTGACCATCACGATCTGATTGTGGGATTGTGGGAGGTGTGGAAATGTGCATGGGGATGCACACGTTTGCCGAGTGCTTGGAGATTGGCAACGCCTTTTCGCTTTTTGCATGCTCGAAGTGCCCCTCCCCTTCATAGCCGGGTGAAACCCCTGGTTTGCAGTGCAACACTTGAGCAACCATGCAACTGTCATCACTGCACCCGCCAGACAGGCGGAGACCAAGGCAGGGCCAGCGGGCACATGCAGCATTTGGCAGTACGGCAGGGGTCACAGCGGGGCTGGTCCACGGCACGGGGGCAGCGCTGCGAATCACAACAGCCCTGCAAACGCTGTTTGTGCGACTAGCCAGTACCAGGGAAGGGGGCCAGGGGCGGTGGCATCGCCACTTGGGGGTGGCCAGCGCCCGGCGCGGCCCCGCCGCCGCCGATGTCGCCCAGCGCCATCATGCCGGGCGGCCCCAGGGTGGTGACCATGTACGTGCCAACCAGCCGTGGGCCCCCCATGGGCGCGCTCGCCGCCGGCGCCAGCGGCGCGGGCGCGTACACGCCCGCGGCCCCCGCGGCCGGGTGCTGCAGGCTGTACGCGGCCAAGGGCGCCTGCGCCGCTAGGGGGTCGCCGAACAGCAGGGGCCCGTCCGCCTCGTGCTGGAACGCGCCGCCTGCACTGGCGGAGCGCTGGTGGTAGTACGAGCCGGCGCCGGCGCCGGCGTCGTCGCCGCGCGCCCTGCCGAAGGGGCCCCCCAGTGCCAGGTTGAGCGCGAGCGGCTGCGACAGGAGCAGCGGGTGGCTGGGGGTGCGCTGGTGATGCGCATGCTGCTGCTGCTGCTGCTGCTGCTGGTGGTGGTGATGCTGCTGCTGTTGCTGCATGAGCAGCGGCTGCAGGCGTGTGGGCAGCGGGGAGCTGTCTGATACGCGCGCAGACCTGCATGACCCCGAGGGCGTCGTCGCCGCACTGTCGTCCACCGAGGCTCCGACGCCAGCAAAGACACCGCCACCGCCACCGCCGCCGCCGCCGCCGCGGTCGGCCAGCGGTTCTGGAAGCGCGACTGGCGGCTGCGGCGCCTGGCAGGCCGTCCCCAAAGGTGCTGGGGCGTGCTGCTTCAGCAGGTGTGCATACTGCTCGGCCGCCGCCGACGGCGCTGACACGCCCCACATCGGTTGCGGTTGGGCCTGCATCAGCAGCTGCGGCGCTTGGTGGGGCCCCAGCATGTCGACATCCACCTGCTGCTGCTGCTGCTGCTGCTGCTGCTGCTGCTGCTGCTGCTGTTGCTGCTCATGTTTTATGGCCGCCGACTGGAGCTGGCCCGCGGCCAGCACTCCTGCCGCCGCAGATGTGGCCGCGCCCGGCGCTGCGACCCCCGCCGCCGCCGCCGCCGCCGCCGTCGCCGCCGCCGGCAGCTGCTCCGGCAGGCCCAGCGTGCGCTGCAGCTCCAGCAGCTCCGCCGCCAGCGCCTGGTTGGCCGCGCTCACGTGCGCCACCACCTGCTGCAGCCCGAGCGCGCGCCCGTCTGCGTCGGCCTGCGCGCGGGCCGCGGCGGCCGCGCGCGCGCGCGCCGCCTCGGCGTCGCGGGTGAGGCGCTCCAGTGAGTCCTCCAGGGCGCGGACTTGGTCCTCCAGCTCTGCGGTGTACTTGACGCGCCGCTCCTTGGAGCGCGCGGCGCTGAGGCGGTTGGCGATGATGCGCTTGACGCGCTTGGGGTCGAGCGCGAGCAGCGCGTCCCGCGCGCGGCCGCCGGGGGCGGGTGCGCCGCGGCGGGCGCCGGCGCGCTTGGCGGGGGCGGGCGTGAACTCGTCGCTGTCGTCGCCGGGCGGCGCGGCGGGCCTGCGGAGCCCGGGAAACAGGGGAGGGCAGTGGTGCGCGGTCAAACCACCAGGCACGGTCACCATGCAGGCTGCCAGGGTTGTCCCGCACTTGTCACCTTGGCCCTGAGCACAATACTCGTTCTTTTCAGGGATTACAAAGACGATCGTACACCCTGCCTGATGCCATCAGGCATGAAAGGTCCACCCACCTGCCATCATCCGCGCCCGCCGCGCCAGTTTCCCCCGAATCCCGCTCCAGCACGCAGGGCAGCGCGGGTGCGAATGAGTTGCGCCGCTGGTGCCCGCCGCTGCCGCCGTCGCCGCCGGCCCGCTCCGGGGGCTGCAGCGGCCCGCCATTCGCAAGCATAGCATCGTCGCTGGATTGCCTGACGGCCGCCCTTGGCGACAGCGCAGCAACACCGCTGCCGGCCCCGTCCACATCGGGCTGCCCGACGCCAAACGGCAACGACTGCTGATGGTCAAGCGCACCAGCCTGCTGAGGCACGGTGCCTGCAGGCGCCTGGGGCGCAGTGCAGCATAGAGTGTGCTGTTGACGCAACGTCTGGGCGCGCTGGGACACAAAGTGACATGCGAGCGCGCACAGCCGCGGCAGCCATCCCGCTCACGCAAGTCCCTACCTGCAGTCCAGACCGCTCCGGCGAGTCATCCAAGTTGAAGGTATGGAGAAGCGCCCAGCTGTCGCTCAAAGACCTGCAAAGGCACTCGAGGGTGAGACACGCGGTGTGTAGCGCGTAGAAACGTCCTAGCCTCAGCGAATCGTCTTCCATCCCCACCTCTGATGCCTCGACGCCGCCCATGGCCCTGAAGGTGCGCTCATTGTCTGTGCAGTGTGGGCAAGCGGCCATCCAGCGTCTATGCGTCCCTCTCTATTCAAGGATGGAGTCTGCTGAACGTTTCTACTGATACTACACGTTGCGTCAAGGCAGAGCTGTCCCCTTCCTGTGCCACCGGTCCGCTTGTTGAGTTGAGCGCAGTGATGGGCAATGAGCAATGCAAATGGATTTGCAGGGAGTTTTGCGTGACAAGGCGCCGTGTAGCGAGCGTGCAACACCTGCACTGATGCGCCGGCTCCAGGATTTCCGCACCCCCCCCCTACAGTACGCGTCACCGCATGCAGGCCCACGGCTGCGCAAGTGCAGGCCAATGCGCCGACAATGAAGATTTCAGAATGGGTACGGGCAGGAATATCCCATTCGTTTTGAGCAGCTGCTTGCCACACACTTGCCACTTCACGCCCCCTGTGTTACAATGACGGCCGACTACGACTCCAAGCTAGTTGAGCTATACTTTCATTCCAGATACTCACATTGGTTTGGGTGTGTATGGCTGCATGTGTGGACGCTGCAATGGACAAGTACGGTACCGTCTGGTAATCCATTCTATAACCCATCTGATGCGCTGCAACCCCATCTCGCCCGCACAACTCTGGACAGTCGTCTTCACAACAATGCATTGGATGGTAGATTAAAACAAACGTTGCGGCCGTTACAAGTTGGTTGGGGCTCAAATCGTCGTCCAGTCCTGTCCCTGCCGCTGAAAACCTCATCGTTGCAACGAAAGTGTGTCAATACAACACCGCACAAGCAACAACTCGTCAAAATTGTAGAGAAGGAATGGCATCAGGCTTCAATGCGGTCGCTAGACCCGTTGCTACAATAAGCACGTGTGCTCTTGAGCCACGTCAACTCCCTCGCACCGCTGCCGCCGTTGCCACAGCCCCCATGCGACCGTGCAGCAGCGCGCCGGCCCTTCCGTGGTGCTCTTTCTGCCACGCGCTGTTTAGGGAAGGAACGCCTCCGGCGGCGGCGGCAGCATCTCGCCGCCGCGGCTGTCGAGGAAGAACACCAGGGCCAGGTACGCCACCCCAAAAATGATGGATATGGCGCCCGTCCAAACAGCGGTGCCCTGGCCCTTGGCGAGCAGCGGTGCAGTCGGCGCTGGCGCAGCTGCCGGCTGCTGCTGCTGCTGCTGTTGCTGCTGCTGCTGCTCCTGCTGCTTCGCAGGCGCCGCCTGCTGTGTGGTGTCGGCAGAAGCGCCTGCCTCGGTCTCCTGCTGTGCGCGACAGGCGAGACCCCGCCTGCTGATCCGGGAAGCACACAGCGGCGATTGTGACGCCTGAACGCGGTGGGAGCGCGCCACCAGGCGAGCCTGGCTGGCGTGAGAGGCGAGCAGAGCCATCAATGCGTGGCTCCGGACGAGCTGAATTTCGCTGAGGAAAGTGATAGCTTGCAAAATAATATTTGCATTGGGTAATCAATGAGCGACTAAGGAGGCGCAGGGTGGGCTTGCAGCGAGAACGGTGAAGGTGGCTGGTGAGAAGCGAGCCCCCTTTGAGCGTTCCTTCATTCATCCAGCTGAGTGGCAAACGCATGGCTATCGTTACCATTGATTATTTACATAGTGCATAGGCAGCACCGTTTCTAGACCTTCGGTGCACCCGGTGATCACATTGGACGCGGTCAGCGACCTGGCAGCGCGCTCGACCGCGCTATTTAGGCCGCAAAGCTTATAGATTGAATTGCCCTGTATACAGGACAGCTCAGCTGAGTCGACCGCGGCGCATTTATGGACTGAGGGACGCCCCGCGACCGACGTGAGCCCCAAAGCAGCTGCATTGTAGCGCATGGTGATTTGCTGCCTGCTCATTCGGTATACTGCGTGGGCGAGTGGGGTATCGCTCTGCAAATAGGGCAGCCTCTTGCTGCGTGCTGTTGGGGCCGTGCATTGGCCCGGACAGCATATCATCGTATTACTGGTACCTGTAATACTTCATGGTTGTGCTGTGGCGGCGCATGATGGCGGTTCACAGGCTGGAGAACGTGCACAGCGATGCTGCAGCGACCTGCTCAGACGCATAGGGCGGGGCCACGCTGTCCCGAAGCTTTGGAAGCGATCCAACGCCGCCTCAGCTCGAGGTGTAGGCCAAGGTGAGCTCCCTCGGCAAAGTGTGCGCGAACGGTCTGCCGCCGCTGCCGCCGCCCCGGCCACCAGGGCTAACGTCATCGTTCGCATGTCCCGCGCAGGACGTCCATCCCACCTTGCAGCATTTATCCGGCGCCATGGCGGCCGCATGTTTCGTGCGCGGCGGTCGAGCAGGACTTGGAGGCGCCCTCGACGTCGGGCAGGGGCATGCACCTAGGAGGTGTGTGGGGGGTCCCCCATTCAAGGTTCAACGCACGCCTGGGCCGGCTGGTGGGGGTGCCAATGAAGCCCTGGCTGTCACTGGCGCAACCTGCACACGTACCTGCAGCACACATCAACGCCACAAACGAGAGCGCCTCGGCCCTGCGCAAGAAGCTACGCCCCCCGCCCCTCACCGCCGCGCCACATGCCTGCCCGCAGACGTCCACATTCACTCGCTCTTTGCCGCCCCTGGGGGCCCCTCTGCGGTGATGGAGGGCGGCGTGGCTGACCTGGCGCACGTCCCCGGGTTAGGGCAGAGGATCAAGGGGTGAGCGGCCCTCGTGACAGCAGCAGGGCACCTGCCCTCGGACCTGCCCCTGGTGGCCGGGCACTCGCACTGCAAGAGCGCCTGCGGCCTCAGCTGCAGCCCCAGCCTTTCCGCTGAGCAGCGCAGGGCGAATGTTTTTCCCGCTTGGACGTGCAGGTAGAGAGAGCATCTGCAGGCAGCCAAGCACCACTGGCCTAGCACTCACTCCCGCCTGTATCCCCCCAACCCCGCCCCCGGCGCCCGCGCAGCGCGACCACGCTGCCGCTGCTGCTGGACCTGCTCCGCTCCGAGTCCGGCGCCTTCCGCCCGCGCGACACGTCCCAGGCGCTGCACCGCCTCGCCTGCCTCCACCGCCAGTACGTGCGGCGCCTGCGCGCCGCCCGCCTCGCGACGCGCGAGGCGCAGCAGGCGGCGCGCGACGACTACGTGTCGCCGGCGCTGGCGCTGCTGGGAGACCTCATTCTGCGGCAGGGCGAGGAGCTCGACCCCTGGGCGGTGTCGCTGGCGTGCTGGTCGTACGGCGTGCTCGACCACCACGACGACGACGTGCTGGGCGTGCTGTGCCGCCGCGGCGCGACGTGCCTCCGCGCCTTCCAGCCGATCGACTGCGCGTCGGCGCTCGTCGGCTGGGCGCGGCTGCGCGTGCGCACGCGGCCGCAGCGCGAGTTTGTCGACCAGCTGCTGAGCCAATCGCTGGACTCGCTGTCGCTGGCGCCGGGGGACTGGCAGCCGCAGGAGCTTGCCAATGCCGCATGGGCGCTGGCCAAAATTGGGGCCGCGGGGAGCCACAGGCGCGCGCTGCTGGACACGCTGATGGATGTGGTGCAGTGGCGGCTGGACGACTTTAACATGCAGGTAGGCGCGGCCTCCCTGTGTTTTGGGGGGGGGGGTTGGAG
>NW_014013290.1:30321-30855 GCF_000611645.1 Monoraphidium neglectum | reverse complement strand
GTGTCCAAGGGTGCCAACACCATCGCTGAGTCGGAGAAGAAGACTACCATCACCCCCGAGTACGTGCTGCGCGCGCTGGAGATGACGGGGTTCCAGGCCTACGTGGAGGACGTGAGGGCCACCTGGGAGCAGGTCAAGGAGGAGTCCAAGAGTGAGCGCCACCACATGACATGGCGGGGATGAGGAAGACTGCCTGCATTTGCCCGGCTGCATCACCCTCGACAGCGTTGCGCCAGGCGTGCGGGTTTCATTGGCGCGTTCGGTGGCGGTGGCGGCTGCAGGGAGGGGACGGCAACATGGGCGTTGGCAGTGCGTGGGCAGGGGCAGAAGCAGTGCGTGCCGGCGTCAGGGCGGCGCGGGCAGCAGGAGGCCAGCTGGCGGCAGCCGCGCCACACAGCGGCAGTACAGTAATGGCGTGTGCTGCGCGCCAAGCGTGCTGTTCTCAACGGCACAGGGCCGCGCATGACGTCATCAGTGAGCAGTGGTGACAGGCAGAGTGGCGCGCCTAGCGCCCCCCCCCCCCCAGTGCTGACA